>NC_046631.1:4680261-4980261 GCF_900324465.2 Anabas testudineus | reverse complement strand
TGATGTATCCAAGTATAAGGCACTAACATGGAGAAATATATACAGTAGACACCACACAGGAAGTAAATCATTACCACTGTATTATACTACAGTTTCTTTTGAAAGGACTTTCTCAGCTTTCTCCTTATATTCACCTTCTTGTAACTTTAGAAACACCTTTGCATTGCAAGTGCAGGTTGTTGTTGTTACCTAAATGTGACCTTCCGCTGCTTTGTTGATATGAACTGTGTCTCAGAAAGCATTCACCTTGCTGAAACCTGGCCTCATGTCTACAGGGCCTTGTTACAGTACTTTGATCTTTGTTGGCAACTATGGCTGTTTTTACTCTTTTGTATTAATCTACAGTAGATTGATACCAAACTAATCTGTGTGCACGTCATAATTGTATTTCTTTTATCCTGTGGCCTTGTTACCTTTAAGTACGTGTGCATCAGTCAAATATCTACTCTGTCTTTTTCACAGATGGTATTCATCGTGTTGTGGCCATGTGCACGCTGCGTGTCACCATCATCACCGACGACATGTTGACCAACAGCATCACTGTGCGGCTGGAGAACATGTCCCAGGAGCGATTCCTCTCTCCGCTGCTCAGCCTCTTCCTTGATGGCGTGGCAGCGGTGCTCTCCACTAAACGGGAAGCAGTGTTTGTGTTCAACATCCAAAATGACACGGACGTGCAGGGCTCCATCCTCAATGTTACCTTTTCTGCGCTGCAGCCTGGTGGTGCCCCAGGCAAAGGCACGTACTTCCCCTCGGAGGAGCTGCAGGAACAGATCTACCTCAACAGGACTCTGCTCAGGCTGATATCCTCTCAGGAGGTAACACACATCTATATACAGACACATAAATGAGCCAAATAAACCTCAAAAACTGATCTATTAATGCGACTTTTTCATCTCTTCCTCAGGTGTTGCCGTTTGATGACAACATTTGCCTGCGTGAGCCCTGTGAAAACTACATGAAGTGCGTGTCAGTGCTGAAGTTCGACAGCTCCCCTCCGTTCATCGCCTCCGACACGGTTCTGTTTCGGCCTATCCACCCCATCAACGGGCTGCGCTGCCGCTGTCCCGTCGGTTTCACAGGGGACTATTGCGAGACTGAGATCGACCTGTGCTATTCCGGACCATGCAAGAACAATGGAAAGTGCCGCAGCAGAGAGGGAGGATACACCTGCGAGTGCCAGGAAGAATTCACAGGTGAGTTGTCTACATTGGTTGTCTAGCATGCGGACCTAGTCATTGTACTGCCAGCATGCATCTCATTGTGGAAAAGAGAAATATAAAAATTTCAGTATTAGAACTAGATATATACAGTATTTATTTGGTAAAGAAACATTTAACCCTGTCTTTTCAGGCCTTAACCAAACTTTATGCAGCTTTATACAAGTTATACCTACAAGATAATACTCTGTGTATGTTAATGTAACCACATAAAATGCATTTCTTTAAAGAAAACTTCAAAACTCTGTTGTCAGTAGTACAAGGTCTCTCATTGTGTCTGACAATAGCTTTATTGAATGAATGACTGAAACTGCCAAACAGCACTGACAGGTTGTAAAAGCTCTCATCACCTGAGGTCGACCCCGGAGCAGGAAGTGAAAACATGCTTTGTAATACTGTACTGTAACCGGCACACACACACACAAACACACCTACACACATGCAGGACAACAGATTTATTGCTTTATTGTGCTGCAATGGAAGTGATGGTGCAGAATGCTGACTGTACTGGTCAAACTGGATCCGTCTCAAATATCACTTAGTCCATTAACCAAAGTCACAAGTGCTTCAATAACACCTCTGCGACAAAACTTAGAACAATCAGTACAGAGAAATAAAACTGGAACTTAAAGCTGCACTATTCAATATAATACACATGTACAGTATGTTCATGAGAATGTGGGTTATGATATTCCTCTAAATAAAGAATTGGCATTGCAAATGTTGCTGTCTTGGCAAGAAATGTGAAATACACGTTTTTGTCTACAATAAAAATCAATATGGTGGCTTTTACCTAGTTTTTTTTTTAAGTTCCACCTTTTTAAATAAAAGAACAAAAAGTGTGATTGTGTTGAGAGTGTCAGGTAAAATCTCCACAGCATCCACGCGGTAGTTTGAACTATGGGAAGACTCTGAAGCTTTCATCATTCCCACTGAAATCACTGTTCAAAATATTTCCCCATGTCAGTGATCTCCCTCCCCTCTTCTACATCTGATACCTCTGTCTGCTCCTCTTTTTCTAACTAATAGAGCCTAGAGGACCTCTGACAGCCTTCCCCTCTCTGTCTGTATCCCAAAACTCTAGCACTCCTCTCCTTCTCTTCCTGCGTGCTATCTGATGTAATTACCTGATTATACCGGCCTTTGCCACTCACTGACCCTCTCTCGCCTTCTTCTTCTACTACTCCCCATGTCCATTTTCTGCATTCACCCAGCAGATTTCCCTTACCTACATCTCAGTGCCCCCCCCCCCCCCCCCCTTTGAAGGTCACAGTTCAACTACAGATAGTCAGGGCCCATCAGGGGTCATTATAGGAATGATGACAGCAAGGAGGAGGGCCACCCGGTCCTCCTTGGGTTTCCTACATTACAGGGAAATGGATCCTTATAATTCCCCCTCGGAAAAAAGGATTATGCTGAGGAGAGAAGGGTCATTAGCTGGTTCCAGGCTGTGGTGTTGGGGGTTCATGTGTGTGCTGGGTGGAGAGATGCCGTCTGGACAGCGATGGACACACAACACTCCATGGGACACAGAGACAACGATTACAAATAATATTGCAGTCAGAAAGTAGTCTGCTAGTGTATTAGTGGAGGAATTTTAATGAGCCGAGCCAGGAAACTGGGCCCAGGTAGCTGACTTTGGACAAAGCCAGAGCTACATAGTAATTTAGGAGGAATTTCCTATGGCAAGGCCCTGTGCTGTGAAGAAACTGAATAATTATTTCATATGAAATAATATTTGAAATCAACATGCAGACTTGTAAAGTCAAGTCTTGATGGAAAAAGTTGGCTCACAATAGATGTGGAAGGGAAACCTGGTGCACACAAAGAGAACTCCAAAACATAATGTGGACTGTAGGAATGCAAAGTATTCATTATAGAGCACATGCTTTCTCTAACTTCATAAAACGCATGCTGGAGTGACGCTAAGAAGGATTTAGCTGGTCAGCTTTTATCTGATCTTTATGATTTAAAAGTGTCAGTATGAGTTCAGCCATGGATTGGACTTAATAGAGGAATGTCTCATCCCTGTTTTCAGCATTTTCCCCTTTTTTCTTTGGTTCTCTCACTCACTCTGCATTATGCTTTTGCCCTTGTCACTCTTTCCATGCTCCTTATCTCCTACTCTCTCTCTCGTCTCTCCAAATATGGCCAAATGACTTTATGAAAGAGCGCCGTGCTTCCCAGAGGGCCTATAACGAGGCCTAGCCATTGTTCCTAATGATTAGATGGAGGGGTCTTATAAATATAGGGTTTATGCAGTTTTTTTACTTGCAGACTCAAAATGAGAAAGCACAAGTTAGTTGTATAATTATGCTTGACATCTAATCAAAGGCACCTTGTAAAAACAACTGGATTCCAATCAGCTGATACAAAGTCTATTTTTCAGTCAACGGTGGACAGCATGCTTGACAGAAAAAACTAAAATGATGATAAAGTGATGAACTCTCATGACAGGTAATTTATCATTCACATGTCACTGTGTTTGTGATATGCAGTTCATACCCATGATGGCTCCTATTCAAACCAGACCAGCAGTAAAAGTATGAACTCCAATAAGAAAAAAGTTAAAAGAATTAGTTTGTTATTGCACTGCAATACATAGAACAGTGGCTCTGCAGACAGAAATGGTGATTATGAAATGAAATGGTGTTAATCTGAAGTCCCTCTTTATTTTTCCTCACAGGTGAACACTGTGAGCTGAATGTGTCATCAGACCGCTGTGTACCTGGTGTATGCAAAAATGGTGGCAAGTGTGTGAACCGGCTGGCGGGTGGCTTCATGTGCCAGTGTCCCCAAGGGGAGTACGAGACGCCCTACTGCGAGATGACCACACGCAGCTTCCCTGGACAGTCCTTCATTACCTTCAGAGGCCTGCGACAGAGGTTCCACTTCACCGTCTCCTTTATGTGAGTGCTTCCTTTCCATCCTTCTTTCTTCACTATTTACCATTAATTGCCATCCTCTCTCTTTATTGGCTGAAATATTGCTAAATAAGCTATTGTTTGAAAAGGTTGACTAACAACAACCAAGCGAACAGCACTCTGTTTGCAAGAGCCCCTTTTGGAAGATAATATTCCGTAACACACACCTGGGGTTGCACCGTCACTCACCGTTTCACAGCACAGCAGTAGCACTACATGTCTGGGATACTTGTAGCAGTATGTGCAGTAAACAGCAATTTAGGGAGTGCGACGAGCTGCACTAATAAACACAACTGAGTTCAGTTGGCTAACGTGCATCCACTGGGGCATGCTAAGACATGTGCACACTTTTCCATTGTGTATCAGTTGCCTCCTCAGAATATACACATGCATATGTAGGAGCGAAGAAGACACACACACCACCTGAATGTCGCACTCCCTAATAATCTCTGGAGGACAATAGACTCCCATATGGTACATATTAGAAAAAAGACTTTCCCATGTTTCATTACCAGTAATAGGTGAGATGATAATGCACGTTCATGAACAGCATGACGGTGAGAAAGGTTTGAGGTATGGTGAAAACAGGAAAGGCCATGTGATGTGTTTCCCTTATCAGTGTTTGGCTACAGCCATCCTGACTTCCTGCCCTGTTGGCCTCACTGGCATCTGCTGACTGACTCCTTTGCCCTCACCTTACACTGCTAACACAGACACGAACACAAAACAGCAATGCATATGAGCTCTGTGCCCTTATACAGCACACACACGGGAAGGTAGTGGCTCATTTACCAGGTTTTTCTCCCTTTCTTCCCGGGCGGATACACTCATGTATCGTCTAAAGCAAAGCAACTGTTTCCTCTCTGCTGCTCGCTGGCTTAACTTATCCTGCTTTTCCTGTCCAAGAGCCTTTTCCTCAAGAGCTTCTTGGTCCTTTCATCATAAAGCTATCTGCAAGGCCTTCAAGCATTCAGTCCTGGTCTGTTTGAGTTGGATAGGTGCTTCAAAATGTGACAGGAAATATGAGCTTGAGCAGAGAAAAACAGTCGCAATCCACTCGTCTCTTTTTGTGACACAACTCTGAATGTTCATGGTTTTGCTTTTTTCTTGAGTTTTTGTTTTTATTTATATATCAAGATCAAGCGAATATGACATGCACAGTCTCAGTTTCTGGATTGATTGCACTGTGGTTATCCACGTTGTCCTTCAACAACAATCTTGTTTGTCTCTGCAGGTTTGCTACCAGAGAGAGGAACGCTCTGCTTCTCTACAATGGCAGATTCAATGAAAAGCATGACTTCATAGCCCTGGAGATCATTGACGAACAAATCCAGCTCACCTTCTCTGGAGGTTAGTCCTTATACTGTGTGTTTGTGTGCAGGCGCAGGTGTATGTAACTGTCACATATTAGTCACGCAAATAGATTAGCAAAGGTTTAATTGCACTTTATCTAAAGTTACTTAGCTGGCTAAATAATTCTTATCACACTGCACTTTCTTTTGGTAGGAGTGTGTGTTTTAATGTGTGTGTGTGTGTGTGTGTGGGCATAGACGAATCCCAGTGTGCCGGAATGTGAATGGGTTCATTAGCATGTATGTGTGTCTTTGTGTGAGCGGGTAAGAGGGAGAGGCGCAAACACTTAACTCGCCAAACGTCCACAATTAGCAAAAAACAGTGCCAACATGCATGCATACACGAATATGCACGCACACACACACACACACACACACACACGCTCGCACACATACAGTTCAGGTGCAATAAGAAACACACCCACAGTCACTGTTAAAACTGGTAACTGTTGGATTGCAGATCAAACACTTCTTAGTTGGACTGGTGACTGTTGTTTTCAGAGTCGGTCTACTTTCCCATGGTACCATACAGGGAGGAATCCAGTTCAATATGATTATGTTGGGTGAAGCTTGTTTGGGAGCCAAGCCAAGTCCTTGTGCCCTGCTTCAGATCTGAAACATGACTACATGTTACATGCCCTATTCATCAAATTAGATGCTTTGAATTGTGACTCATGGTTAATAAGAGGAATGGAAAATTCTCTTTCAGTGTTTTCTTAGAAATGACAACATTGAGAAATGTATTTAACACACTGCTCGGCGCAGTAGGTTGGAAACATTTCTGTCCTTGTCTCACATGCATAGAAAGGAAACGTGCATCATTTATTAACTCCTTCACACTCATACAAACATACAAAGAACCACATTAGTTGTTGGTGCCGCTGCAGAGTTTACTGATTTCCAGAGCTGTGGATTCCTCCCCAGGCTGCTCCTGCCCTTGACAAACAGAGTAAACCCCTAGTAAGTCTGGTACTATTGTGCTGTACAACCTTCTCACTGAGAGCCATTGACAGTGCAAACTAATCCTGGCTTTGGAAACAGCTGATTTATGATCGCGTGTGTGTGTGTGTGTGTGCACGCGTCAAGTTAAGACAGTTTGCCTTTGATGGCAGCATATCAATAACATGGAGTATGTAGAGTGAAGCAGAAATTTCTCTGAAATGTTTAATTTTTCATTTAGATTTTTCTCACTTTCCCTCACTTAACTATTCTCCTTTACCCTTCATCCTCCCTCTATTCACCATCTGTCTACCACTTTCCTCCTCTTTCTTCCCCCCTTCCCATGTCATCCAGGTGAGACGAAGACTACTGTGTCTCCATACATCCCAGGGGGGGTCAGTGACGGCCAGTGGCACTCGGTCCAGCTCCATTACTACAACAAGGTAAGTGCATCTAAGGCGCATAAGTAGATTTGTGTAATTTTCAGCACATGAACTTGAAAACAACAGCATACATGGATATAACATGATCTGCTGACCCAAGACTTTGCTTTGAAGAAAATAATTAGAATTCAAGCCCATATTAGGTGTTTCCACCAGAAAAGTCCTGACACTTTTGCTTTCCCTGGAACGAGTCCAACTTTGAGGGTATGTTGATTAGTGTTTCCACAGCAAGGCCCTGGGAAATTAAGAACATTAGCCTTTAATGTGGTCACTTTTTACATCACTTCTTTATGTGCTGCGCTGCAGGTTCCCACCTTGATTGTTGATATCCCCTAAACAAAATGTAGGCACTGTTTCCTATAATACAGGCAGAGGAACCAAGTTCCTCAAAAGTTCCTGGTGCCCAGGACAAGTTCCTGCAGGGGCCTCACGCCTCTTGAAGATGGAGAACATACTGTGTTAGTATCCAGTGTTAAAGGTAGATAAGTTGAGGAGTTGATGAAATGTGGCTTTCTTTGATGACTTTCACTCCTGATTCAAGAGATTATTTTAATAGTGCAGGTTTGACTGGGGACATTAACTCTGACGTGAGTTAAACCCTCTGTCTTAGCCTTTGACATTAAAGCACAGGGGCCTGCCATCAATTTCAAAGGTCAGAAGTTCATCAACTGTATTTTTCCATGTAGATGTAGATGCGGCTCATCATATACAGCCTTTGAATATTTATATGATTGTACTGTCACAGTATAATCATTATCATTGACAATAGGTTTCCGTTTTTACCGCAAGTTGTTCCCACGGCAGGCTTCTAGTCTTTCTACTAAGTCCAATCTCAGAAAAGAGACAGCGATTATTTCTCAACCTAGCTCATGTATCCACTTCAGTTGTAATATCATATTGGAAGGGCTTACACTGCAGTCAGTTGTTGGTGTAATTTTCCAACAAACTTCCAGAGCCTGCAGGCACAGTTCTTATAACGTTAAACCAGACAGTAAATAAAAGAACACTGGCCTTCTGAACATGGACATCCTATAGTTAGGTGTCTGGTTATTAATTGTATAGTTCACAATATTGCTTTTCAGTGTCTGCAGTAGCAACATTAAGCATGAGTACTGTGGGTTTAGCCTTTAGATTCTAGCTTTGTAACCATGCGATTGACCATGTGCTAGGATTACCTTACAGCCAGAGCTCAAAGTCAAATTCACATGCATGTGCTATGCAGTGCTGTTACACAAGGCACCACTCCCTCATCTATCACTTCTCCCCATCTCTTTCCTTCTTTTTTCTGGCTCTTTCTTGTATCTGTCACTGAGAGCTGTGGCATCTCTCGCTTGCGCCGTTGACGTCCAGCATCACATTTCAGCGCCTGTGTTTTGAAGCATGTTAAGGAGAGGACCCCTCTTTTTATCCTAACACCGTCTTACAACGTACAGCAGCTCACATTTCACATGGTGTTCTTGTGTCTAGGAGCTATAGCATAGCATGCTTAGTAGCCTTGACAGAGACGTATTCATCAAAGGTGATGAATCAGGCAACCATAATGTACCGTGCTAGCTGCAGGGTCACATCTATACCTTTTGTTTGAGGTGTATTTAGGCTGTATGTCCACCTGTTCAACTACACCGCCTTTAAGATGCTAGAGACAAAGGAAAAGACATTGTACAGCTTTGTTAGTGTCGCTGCGAGGCTCCTGCCTACCACAGGTATTATTTGCAGGATACAGTCTGTTGGCACTGAACATTTCTTTGCTTTGTTTTTCTGTGGGGTTGTCTAGTGTTTGTACAAATGTCACCATGGAAATGGAGAGATTCATTTCCATGTTCAAACAGATTTCATGTATCATCCTTCTTCTGCATGGTTTATTTCTTCTTATTATTCAGCTTTACCGATCTTAAAGGCTTCCCTTTTTGGTGCTGTGACATGCAGATACAAATAGTACATACGCAAACATAGATCTTATGAGTGTATCCCAGTGCTATTAGTGTGTGAAGCAGAGGGTGTGTGAGTTCCACTAATGTCACTCATAATACACACCGGCCATTTGCAAAGCTGGTGACACATTCCAATAAATTAGCCCAAGGCAGAGTGTAACGCAGACACAGGGTCAGATTTTCTTCATGTGTTGACTGATCAGAAGTCCGAATGACTGATGGTAATTTAATCCTGAATCAGTCGCTGGAGGGATTAGTGAAAATGTATATGGCAGAAGGCAGTAATGTTCTCACAGTATCTTAGACGCGTTGACATGTGAATGTATGGACGTTAGTGAAGGCACATGTTTGCCATACATGAAAGCGAGCTCAGTCTCAGATTCACTCACATCGGTCTGCAGGTAGCATCACTTTCATAGCCCAGGGAGACTTAGAAGAAGATAAGAGCCCTCAGACCGATGTAATCCCGATTTATGTCATGTGGCACACACACACACACACACACACACACAAACAATGTTCTCTCTCTGTCCATGTGTTTTCAATTTGGAGCGTTTTAGGGTTTTAGCTAGAAGCAGCTTATAAAGGTAGAGATTTTGGTCAAGATGACTGCTGGTGATTCATGTATTGTTTAGACATCAGTAGCAGTCAAAATACGGGTTGCACCACACAATTGAGATTACTTGTTTCCTAATGCTCACACCCAAGTGTCTCAGTCTCACTCACTTTAGTCTTTATTGTGTTTATTAAGTTTTATCCGAGCTGATTCATTTAATTTTGCAACCTGATTTATTAGATCACTAGTTTAATAGTCTTCACGGTTGTGAAACCTCCTTGTAGTCGCTACAAATGCTGACAAAACCGAATCCACAACTGTTCTTCACACATGAGCCCCGGTTGTTTTTGAACAGTCCTAATGGCATGCTCACACAATACACACACGCACAGATGGTGATTTATCGGGTCAGACAATGATGCGGATAAAGTAGTGCTGGGTCATACAAATGCTTACTTTTAAATCTGTTGCCCCTCTGTTCAGAAGAGCCATGGTGTCCCTGCTTAAAAACAGAGGTCAAAGGTCGGGGGACAGTTGGCATGACAATAGACACGGACTTGCCATTGTTGCATTAATCTGGGTCATTTGAATGTGTGTATGAGCTACTGAGTGCACGTGTGTTTTTGTATGTGTGCAAAAGTCCGTAAAGCTATTAGATATATTGCACAATAGAAGTGGAAGGTAAAAGACATTTTTGAAATTCCTTGGTGCAACGTCTCAAGGACAGTTGACTGTGTCAGCAAGGCATATCTAAACAGGAAACACATATACACACAAACACAGATAAAGAGTAGACATAGGCAGTCTTGAAGCAGCAGGAGGTTTTGTCTTGTGTTTGGAAGTGTCCTAACTACAGGAAATAACTACAGGAAATGATGTTATTTAGCTGGACACGGCAGGATGTCGGGTCGGCAGTATGTTATGCCACACCACCTGTAGGGATTATTATCAGGATCAACAACAGATAGACAATAAATTATTGATTTACCTTATTTAACCCAGAGATTCAGAAACTCTCCAGTTGCATTTTCACAAACATAAAATTCATGTGTCCTATGCACTGGCTTGTAAAGCGCCTTCTCAGCTAAATTCATATGTGAGATGCAGTTGTAAACTTAAGATACTAGAACAAAACATTGCATCATACATTATAACACATTTTACAATTTTCTAGTTGACATTTGCCATTTGTAATTTTTTTAATTTAATTTGACAAAATCCTCATTTAGTGACTATGTCTCTTTTTCCAGGGGCCCTGCAGTTCCACGCAGTGTGTGCCAGCCAATATTGCTTAGTATGATTTCACATGGCAGTGATAAACGAGATGGAGTTTGCTGCAATCATAATGAAATTTGCATTCATGTTTCCCCAGCTGTTCTTTGAACAAGAAGAAAGTATGATAAAATGCTTTTGAGAGAATCCCAAATTAACTGTAAATCTGCGCTATGAATAAACTGTAATTAACCTCCCTGTGATCCATCCACATGCTTCCAAACTTGGCAAGCAGAAAATGACAGCAGCCGTGACATTCCTGTGTGTTTGCAGTATTTTTATAATGCTGCTTTGGCAGCACGCTAGCTTGATGTCGGTCGTGTTAAAAGTGTGTAATATGGGCTGTGTTATTTACGGTTAGGGTGTGTAGACGGCATTCCCAGACGGGCTTAGCTGGCTCTTATCACCAACCGGAGTACCAAAAGTTTACTCTTTGTGCCCCTGCTTTTCCCTCGCGCCCACTCTGGTGCTGTGTATATGACATCAGCGGAACGTAAGTGCAAATGACTTCGCAGCATAGCTTGAAGTACTTTTAAACATACCATGTGTATATTATTGGATTGTACTGCTGCAGGACTGAGACACTTGATGTAACTCAGCCACTCACCCATATTTAGAAACCTATTACTCAAACACACACAGGCCTTTCTGTAAAATGCCATTTGCACCAAAGAAACCGTTGAAAACATGACTTCATCACCAAGATGCTTGTTTTCCAAAAGTTGCATATTGTAGCTTTATATTGCATTGATTGGATTTCCAGGACCAGCTGATACGCAGTCTAACACATGCAAGAACACACGCCTACACATGCACCCAGTGGATAAGTGCTTTGAGAGACACTGCAGAGTTGTCATCCATCTCCTTGTGTCGCAGTTGTATAGCTAATAGTCGAAGCCATGTGCGGCTTTCCTGGGTGGCCAGAGTGACATAGGGCGCCAGATGCATGCCTTATTAGGTGTCTGACCGTGACATGGCAGCACACCCACACACGTTTACACAGCTATGCACAAAGATGAACACCGTACTTGTGTGTGTGTGTGTGTGTGTGCGCTGTGATGAGGCACTTTGGTGTTTCTGCACAAACATCACTGCTGGTTTGTGTATTTTCTTTGCCAAGTGCTTTTTTAAAAAGGTTAAGTAGTTATTTTTTAAGGTTAAGGTGCACACTGTTGATTCTACTGCAGGGTGTGTATTCAGAGGAAGAGGCCATGTTGCTCTTTGCTCTTTAAGGTTATCAACACATGTACACACACACACACGCTGCATTTAAATACCACAAACTAGTCTTTTTGTGAATTGTAATGCATTATTTTTGTGGGTATGTATAGTTCACCTGCTCTTCACATAGCATAGCATCGTTTCCCAGTGTAATGTAAATCTGTCAGAGAGACCTTTGTCCAAAGTCAGCAGTGTTTGAGTTGTAGCCTATTGTGTAAGGCGTTGGTAGAAGCGTTTTTGAAGTGGGCTCAGAGGAATTATGTTTTGCTTTGCTTGTCGTTACTGTTGGCAAAGTGGTGGGTTACAAATCCAACCACAGGCACCTCAGCTTCTTTATGCACACATACTCCACATGCACAGTCTTTGTTCCATTGCCACATTGTACAGTAGTGAGGCAAATAGAGAAGCACTCACACAAGGCACGTACACCTTACAATTGTGCATGTTTATATAGTGTGATATATACGTTTTAACCTGCATACACAAAAGAGACGAATGTGAAATCACGAGAATCACTAGTGATGAGATTTTCAGATGCCCATATAAACGCACACACAAGGTCACAGAGTGACATGGCTTGGTTGTGGGCAGTCTAACGCGGTGTCTCTCTCTCACGGTGTCTCTCTCCCAGGACGGGGGGAGTCTGGTGGACTCCAGTGGGGCTGTGCGGCTCCCACTCTATACTGCCTGGCTGGAGCTCAATCAGAAGGAGGTAACCTCTGACCTCTAGCCTAGTCCCCACTGGTGTTCTGTTTTTTTCTGGGGTCTCATGTAGTAGCTGCTCTGCTTCTAGTACAGTGTTGGACTAACACTAATGTACATGCTTTCCTCAGATATACAGAGGTACTGTAACATGGCCTCTAACAGTAGGGTGTTAGCTCTAGTTTAATCTGAGTCTGGTCTGGATTGCACCGCTGTAGACATTGTAGTAGGTTTTGGTGTTTTATGGTTTTATATTGCCTGTCGAAGGTATATGGAAGTAGTTCCCTACTTTTTTCTGTCTCTGTTGTTTGGGACTTTTGGGTGAAGTTAACCCATGATGTGTCGCTTTTGGCCTCAAAGCACATCATGAATCTTTTGTGATTTAAAGGTGCCCTGTGGAGTAAAGAAATAAAATTATATAATAATTATATAAAATGTTTATATTTTTAAAATTGTAAAATGTGCAAAACCTCTTCTTTATGTCACTTACACAGTGTATCCTCATCACACACACACACACACACACACACACAACATGAACAAAAAAGAGACCCACTTGTTAAAAGATTACACCATAGAACTACTACTAGTCAAAACTCCATAGTGTACCTTTAATAAATGTGCTAAAACATGAGCTTCAACCTTTTCCTACAGTATTTCTTCCTGTGTTGCATGTACCCCCACATTCTTCTTTGAAACCATCTATCCCCCCCATTCGACTGTATATCACAGTCCTCCTCTGCGTCGTTGTCGGCTCAGCTCCATTTCTCTGTCTGGCTCGAGAAGCCAGCCGTGCCTACAAACGAGTCAGTGGTGTGTACTGTACGCAGAAAAATGAAACAGTAACAAGCTCATTGCTCATCTGTCAGCTCTTATTGACATCTCCCATTGAGATCTGTTCACGTGAAATAAACATGTCTGAGCCTTGGCAGGCAGGCAGGTCGACAGGTAGGAAAGTAAGACACCCGGTGAGCAGCGATGGTGTTTTCCTTGGCAACAATGGTTCTGTCAGGGAGGATTAAGGATGCTCAGAAATCGTCAGAGATGGCCCCTGTAATGAGCATGGACAGCAAATGTCTCTGTGCTTTACACTGCAATTTAGTCTGAGGGATTTAATTTTAGCATCTTCTGTCTTGTCATGTGTTAGACTAATACACATGTTCTTAGTTGCTGGTATTAATTGGTTTTACCTGAATAATTAAGAAAAAAATAAATAAGTTTTATAAAGCAAATTTTTACACTGGGCTCCTGCCCTGTTAATTAGGTGTAACTTTTCCATGTCTGACACTTCATTTCATAGGGTTAAAATGACCATCTACATTGATATTGATGCATGTTTGTGTGTGTGTGGCGAGTGGGAACAGAAGATATCGAGAGCGTGTAGCCCTGATGTCTGATAAATCTGTCTTATGTCACATGACTCATTGCCTCTTTGTGTATTGTGTCAATATCTCTTCAGATTCTCTCGTTTCTGGATTCCTTCATTGCTCTGCTATGATGTGAGGGAGTGTGTGTGTGTGTGTGTGTGTGTGTGTGTGTGTGTGCCACTAAAAAGAGGAAATTTCCCACACCTCATGTAGCATGACCTAAACCTCTTATTAACATTGAGAGAGACAGATACACAGTGGAATTCTTTTTAGGGAGGTGCAGAAAATAGGAGATAAAAATGCAGATGAAGTGTAGAAAGAAGCAGAGAGAGAAACATCCATATTGTTTTCTACCACTTAACATGGCACTAGCTTGTCTTCCTCCTCCTCTAATGTCTCTGTTTCCTCATCATTCTCTCTTATCTTCTTCTATTTCCGCGCCTCTTAGCTTTTATATAATCCCCTATGAAGTTCAGTTTTATTGTGCCAGTGCTTTTACTGACAAACATTATCGTGATTGCTGATTATCCTTGATTGTTTTATGTTGTACTCCACAGTGCTGGGTAGATGCCTGATCTGTGTATAGTTAGTTTAGCTTAGCAAATTGAAATAAAAGCATTGAGAAAACCCAACTATTAATCAAGCAAAATTAGACAAAGACTCAAAACCTGCCTGTAAAATGTGCTTAAACCAGTGGTTGAAAAACATCACTCAGAAGGTAATCCTGTTGATGTCAGTACGCAGTTGTTGAAGGAATTTTCTTAAGCCGTTCCAAAGAGGATACGGTTTCTCTTACCTCAGTTCGTGTAATATGCGCATTTGTTTTGCCGCTCGGAGAGATACAAGCCAACAATAGCTGCTGCCCATCTATTACACTGATAGAGACAAGTGTGAGGAGACAGCAGTAATATATAGGCTTGAGCAAGGGACATGGTAGCCTTGTGTACCGCCTCTGGGTGCTCTGTGTGTGTGTGTGTGTGTGTGTGTGTGTGTGTGTGTGTGTGTGTGTGTGTGTGTGTGTGTGTGTGTGTGTGTGTGTGTGTGTGTGTGTGTGTGTGTTTAAATAATTCACACTTCTAGGTTTACATAGCCAGAGGGCAGGTGAGGTAATGTGGACATGATAGAGTCTGTTGTTGTGAGAGGGAAGTTGGGACACAGTAGTCGATGCATGACGGGGCCAAAAATCAACATTACACACATTTCTGAGAGAGTTATTGGTGTTGGTTCGATGCCCATCTTTATTTTGGCTCCAGTTTTTTCTCCAGTTTGTGTTGCATCACTCTTTTATGGATACTTATAAAACCTTTTTGGGTTGTTTTTGTTGTTACTTGAGCGTAAAGCAGAGAAACAGCATGCACAAACGCCCCCGAAGCATCAGGAGATCCGCAGAATGTAACATTCATCCAGGAGTTAGCGTAACAATGGCGTTTCCTCAGACAAACCGGACTGTGTGCCCCTTTTCCTTTATTGTCAGAATGAACTATGTGGCCGTCTGCAGCTCCACTTGCTGCTTCCTGTCTTACGCGCACACACACAAGCTTGCCGCTTGCTCACTCAACATACATGCTTAAACACATTCTGCAGACATCCTTTCCATACTCCCCAAACACATAATCACCACTGAGTGTTCCCTACATCCCACACTGTACACATACACACACACACACACACACACATATATATTTCCTGGTCATTAGTTGCTCATACTGAGAGTGTGAGTTTTTTTGGCTCTTTATCCCGACTACAAGCTGGTTGAGTTATCATGTTGACAGGCAGGTGGTGGTTAAAGAGGTATCAGTGTGTGTGTGTGTGTGTGTTTGATTGTTGGTAAAAGAGAGAGATGGTGTGTGTTTTAGTAAGTCTTTGTCTTTTGTCTGTACGTAGGCTAGTTGTTACTGTAGAGAAAGTATGTGTGTGTGTTTTGATTGTAGTTGGCAGCATTTTTGATGTACGTTGAAGATTCTGGGTGTGCATTCGTAAATGAGTGTGTGTGTCTGTGTGTGTTCCTCCATCCACTCGTGTCACATGCCCTCCTCGTCTTTGTGGCGAGCTGCGGGGATCAAGTGCGTTTCCATGGCTGCAGCAAGCCTATCGCCCCTGGAGACGACACCTTAGAGAGAGGGAATCTTCAACGGCCCAGAGTCGGGCAGAGGGTAAACAAGAGACTCTCATGGGGCCCCTTAAAGTGAGGGACAAGTGCACTTTAAAAGACCAGAGTCAGAAAGTAGCCTGAAACTATATACAGTTCTACTGTGGTTACACAGTGAACAGACACATGCATCCAACTGAACACTAGTGTTCGATTTAGAGATTTTTAAGGGGATTTCTAAATATTTTCCCTCCAGATACGGGTGTAGTTGTGTGTATGAGGCAAATACTAAGAACCTCATTCATTCATTCATTTAGTTTGTGCATAGCATGTTGTCCGTCTGGAACAGTTAGTGCTCTTGCATCCCTGTTAGCGTAGCACTTACAGCATGTACATTTATGTGCACGTGTGTTAGTTTGTAACTTATCAGCACATGTAACAGCTGCACCCCCTGGGATGTTGGGTTGCGGGTCCATTACACACATTGTATGATATCTGGGTATCCCTCGCCCTCGTCTCTCGCTCTCTCTCCTGTGTTTTGCTTCCCGTCTTTTTCTGCCTTTATCTCGTTCCTTCCTCGCTCGACTGCGCTCAAAAGCAATGATAAGATTGTAATCACCGACTAGTCTTCTCACAGAGCGGGTTTCTTTATCTTATGGACAAATTACCTTCTGTAGCCCCTGAAAACACGGTTATCACACTTTTCCCTCTCATTTTCATTTTCATATTCTAACTGCTCAGCATCACAGTCAAAGATTTTTTTTTCCTTGATTAGAGTTATTGTACTTCAGCCAACACTGGGAGGCCCCAACAAAAGTTTCACACATGGGCGGCCTGGAAAGAGAGATGTATGTTGTTGCCATGGTGAAGTGGTGGTGGGAGTGGGAAGGTTTCACTTAAGTAGCCACCTGTAGATACTGGAGCAGAGGGTTAGTCCCACATACCATGAACACTGACTCATTTTAGATAAGTGTTGTTTTTTTTTTAGACATATTTAAGAAGAATTGAACATTCATTGTGCAGCTGCAGTATTTATCGATTGGACTGTAGAGCAGCAGGGCCAGAGGTGTTGCGCTCTCTGTTTGTCTTTATGGAAACTGGGAAAGTGTTTTTGGAGGAATCAACGGAAACAGGGGATGTTGGAGGGAGTGGCACTGACAAATCACAATAAAACTCCCTCTGGGATGGAAAATATGCCCGGACCAGAGCCGACCTGAGCCAAAAGAGGAGACACTGCACCCCTCTGTTGCTCTATTTTTGCTTGTCTGCCAGTTTCTCTTTTATCTTTCTCTTGCATTCTCTTATTTCTGGTCAGTCCACTTCCCTATTTTTGTCTGCTGCTCTGTCTTTTATATTTTTCTTCTATTGTTTGCCATGTCTCTGCCCACTAGTATCTCATTACCCTAATCCTATTTATGTAGGAGACAAACACATAGACATGCATTGTTTTTTTTTCTCTCCATCTTTTCTGGGGGTTTTTCTCAGTTTCATATGATTTATTTTAGAATAAATAAGATAACAGAAAGGACTAACATAATCATTAATCTCCTCTGAGCTAGAAATTAAAAGGTTCTGATGGTTCTGATTTCAAAATAAAAGTCTCAAAATGCCAGTAAAGAAGATAGGTTGCTATATTTAATTGGTGGAAACACCTTTGGATTAAACTCCCCAAATGCCTCCTGCATCTTAATCCAAGTCCACTATTGTTGAGGAAAAGCTCCATTGAACTTCGGTCTCAGATTCCATATTACACAAACTAAAGCGATTTAGTGGCCTGATTTTATAAGCTGATCCACATTTTCACAGATCAACATTTGTCGGCCACGGGCCTTGATGGAGGAATTAGCCTACTTTGTAATCATTAGGTGCAGGCAAACATACAATGAACTTTTTTGTTGTGTGTGTCGTGTCTTAAGCCACGTAAGACCTGTGTGTTTCTGTACATGAACTTACTATACATAAAGTCAGCAAGACGTTGTGCCGCACTGACCCACTGTGATCAAGCACCAAAGCTAACGCTGTGGCCAGTTTATTGACACTGGATTTAAAAAAAGAAACAAAGAAAGAAACCAAGCGTTAAATATTTTAACAAAATTTAGTCAGTTGAGGTAATTTATGATAACAACAGAGTGTAAAAAAGATAATTTTGTTGCTCAGGTATAAAAGTGATTTATTTTTGTAGTGCAAAACAGTACTTCTTAGCCACCTGGATAAATTCATGTAGCTCTTCTAATGCTGTTGTTAACGGCCATATTTCAGTTAATTGAACTAAGTGCGTGTTATCTCCTGGTAACTGCAGATATTCCACCAGAAGTGGAATCACTACATTGGACAATCTTTAGCTCCTTAGAGATTTACTTTTGATGAACAATTGACTTTAATCTTTATTTTATTTTTTCAGCCTAACATCGGGCGTCTCGGCATCCCCCATGGACCCTCTGGTGAAAAGGTAGCCGTGGTTGCTGTGGACGACTGTGATATCTCCATGGCGATTCGCTTTGGAAAACAGATCGGCAACTACTCCTGTGCAGCCCAGGGCACCCAGACCGGACAGAAGAAGTGAGCTGTAGAACTCAGTCACTCATCTTTTCACTCATTGGCTCCAATCTGTCCCACACACCGACTCCGTAAATTACCCTGTAGTAACAACAGACAAATATGTTGTACCTTGGGGGATATGTCAAATTAACTTTAGTATAACATATTACACAACTCTCAGTCAGCCATCCTCTCCTGCTTTTGTCTTCTAATCTGAGTTCATCCTCGTGGCCTTTCTGCTGCCAGGCACGGCCTTAAACAACCAAACACTCATCTGATCTCAGGTTTAAAGCGACTTGCTCTGTGTGTGTTTATAACACACTAATTGATTTTTATATTTACACTGCGAAAGGTTCCTGAATGGATCTTGTGGGGAGCTAACATGCAGAGACACATTTAGCATGGAGAGAGGAGAGGGTGGGGACAGAGAAAGCTTCAAAGACGACTTAATGAGGTTACATTCTTTCAGGAACTTGTTGTGCAGGTCACAGACGCTGAGAGGCATTTAGAGGACATTTTAACTGGGCGATGCTGGAATATACAAATATACATTACACACGATGCATAATGTGCTGCAAACACCTGTAAGGTTGGAAACATCTTGATATGATTCCGTGTTTCTTTGCTTGAGCTGTAAACTCTGTTTTCGTACTGACATTTTCCTACAAATAAACCTGAAAAGAAAATCCTATTTTTATACATTTCAGGATTCACTTCTCATACCCGTAGCATCCCATTGCATTGCATTTTTTAAAACCACTAAATCTTGTACATGTTTTCAAACCATATTAAAACCAGCCAGGGAAATTCTTCTTTACAAAATGCACTTTAGTACTTGTAAAATTATGTAACAAATATGAGTGGCACTTTTAGTTATTAATATGTACAGATCTCATTATTCTGAAGATATTGATAGATGTTTCTGTATCAATACTATATATTTGATCAGCCATTACAATTGTCTCTGAAATTAGTTGCAAAACTGAATTATTTTGTTTTTGTCCTGATTGTAGTCTTTAAATACTTTACAAGCTTCTGAACAAGCAACAGTGTCTATACTATATACCCACACAACTGATGCGTTCAGTCTTCTTTGTCCAGAATTAAATTACAATAAACCTCTCAAAGCTCTGTAGCTTTTAATCTTTTGATCTTTTTGAAAGACTCAGTGTGTAAGCAGCTTCCTACGTGTATGACGTACCATGTGAAACACTTTTTCATGGTGATGGGAGCAGTTACCCAGTTAACTTGTAACAACTTTAAACTGTGGACATTGCTGATGTTGACATTGATTCCTTACTTGTTCCGAGTATGTTCAAAGTATGTGTCCAGTTGTGTTGTTTGATGCACAATAATCTTTGGGCAATCTGAGCATCTCACAACACTATATAGTGTGTTTAGATTTGATTCTAGTCTATGTTTTTTTGTGTGTCCATTATAGGTCACTGGACCTAACAGGACCATTGTTGCTAGGCGGCGTGCCCAACCTGCCTGAAGACTTCCCAGTCAGGAACAGAGACTTTGTGGGGTGCATGAGAAACCTTAGTATCGACAGCAAAGCCATCGACATGGCCAGCTACATCGCTAACAACGGCACCACAGCAGGTGAGGCCACATGCCACATATGGTAATAAAATAAATAAAGCCCATGTAAATACTCACATGTAGGACAAACTGCATATATTGTATCTGCCAGTTAAAATCAAATGTGCTTATTGTTCAGGTTGTCCTGCAAAGAAGAACTTTTGCACAAAAGATGTTTGTCAGAACGGAGGAGTTTGCGTGAGCAAGTGGAACACCTACAGCTGTGACTGCCCTACTGGTTACGGTGGCAAGAACTGTGAACAAGGTAAATACTCTGAGTGTGTGTGTGTGTGTGTGTGTGTGTGTGTGTGTGTGTGTGTGTGTGTGTGTGTGTGTGTGAAAGAAGAGGATATTGCGTTACTAAAAATGTAAAGAGAATTTCCTCTCAAGATATGTTAAGTCTTCTATACAAACAGTGTGTGTTTTGGAGATCAACTGGGACACGGAACACCTCCTATGACTCAGTCTGACTCATGTCACTGTGAAGCCTCTGCTCACTGCTGTACAGACACTGAACAGAGCCTCAGGTTTGGAGGTTTTTAAGGACAAAGAGCAAACGTCGGCTCACTCAATACCCTGACTCCAAAAAACGGAACAAAAGATGCACAGACACGCACACGGCATGGACCCAGAAGATGTCCTCTGTTTCTCTATTGACATGTGAGATCCAGCTCATGGTATTGCAGTACATACTACCAAGTATTTATGGTACCTATAGCGTAGCTATATAAGGTAACAGATAAAAAATATTAAATGGTATCACTCAGTCAGTCAAAGCTTCATGGCTTACTAACAGGGTTATTTGTTATTTACACTCTATAACCTGTCTCATGTTCTGCTATGGTAAGGAGAGAACTTTGATTTCCTCCTTTAGGGCGAGCTTCCAAACAATGTGTGAAGGTGTGAACGCCTCTCCTTGCTCTCTGTTCTATGAGGTAGCCGCCTATGCAGTGCCAGGCCCCTGTATCCAGTATCTGAAATGGGCTGGGATCACAGCAAGCTGGGAAGAGGTTTTGGCTGCTCTGTCGCTTGTTGACACGTTCGGTTTGATGCTTCACACACACAAGAAACCAGAGAGATTCGTTACCATTTTTATTGCGCTGCCAATATCAGTAACCATATGAAAACTGATATTATATATTAGTTTTCAACGCATTTTTAAATTAAGGAATGAGTTCTGTCACACTTCAGGCTGCAGGCAGATTAAATGTAAGCATACTGTACACCAAGTCACATTAGCTTGTTATTATGACGAGTAATTCTCAAGTTAAAAATTTTGGACGGGTGTCACACTGCTGTTGCAGTAATTAAAGATGTATTTCTAGTCAACAGATGTGGTTAAGGACTCTTTAAGTTGTTTAAGTACAGAGAGTAAATCTTTATGAAGACCATGAGAACTGAAGAGTCTGCATTTTGTTTTCTTTGTCTTTTCCTTTTTTTCTTTTTCGAATGTAACTTTATGGGAAAGTAAGCTTTGACAAAGTGGTCACGATAAAACCACCACAGATACCAGGAACAAATATGTGCTTTGTCTCATAATTACAGCTTGTGTATGTGTGTTTTTGCGAATGCTTCAAATGAAATATGTGCCCTGGGGACCCACAGAGAGTTCATGCTGCAGATTATACAGGAGAAAACCTTAACTGAGTGCTCTGTGGAAAGACTGACCTTTGCTGTTTGTGTGTGTGTGTGTGTGTGTGTGTGTGTGTGTGTGTGTGTTGTATTTTGAGCTCTAAACATTCACAAGCGTTGAGAAAAGAATGTGCTGTGCCAGTAGGATTTTGTGGATTTTCATGTCTGTAGACATGGGATGTTTGTCTAAGAATTATTTTGTTGTAATTCTGTAGACAGCAAGTAGTAATTACCTCACGTTCAGGAAAAACTTGATTCCAACCATAAATATCAAACTGGAAATCTCACAATATGAGTACAGTAAGTAAATTACTGGTTCTGAAGTAACTCAATGTTCTAAAGTTGTTGTTTAATTAAATATGTTTTGCACATGATGTGTGCTTTATAAAGCTTTTGGTCTTTATTTTGTCCATTCGACAATTTTTCCATTATCTCGTTTACTTCGTACCACCAAGATAAAGGCCCTTCTCTCCTGAAACAGTTTTACTTTCTGTTTCACTTCACTTCACTTACTCAACCCTGAAATTATCAAAGCTTCAGAGTTGTATGGAAGACAAGAACGGCTTTTTTTACCTGTTGTCATAAAGCCAGTGGATCTCCTGTGATGTCTGACCTGTACAACACTGCTTCATAGCAGCCTGTTTATGTTCCAGTATACAGTAAAGATTTATCAGAGCCTGTGTCTTTCTCTTTCTCCTGTCCAGTGATGCCATCTCCTCAGTTCTTCGATGGTCAAGCGCTTGTATCCTGGAGCGAGCCAGACATCACCATCGCTGTTCCCTGGTACATGGGTCTCATGTTCCGCACCAGGCAGCCTGCTGGTACTTTGATGCAGGCCAATGCTGGACCCTCCTCTACCATCAATCTCATGGTGAGAGACAGGACATGGTACACTGTTGTGCACTTGTCGTTCATGCAAATCTTCTCTGTCGGGTACATTTTATTTCTGGAACAGCGATTTATGATGCATAAATCGGAGTAGAATGTCTTGACATTATTTCTTTATGTTCTCCATCTAGCTGCGTGAGCAACAAGTCCACATGGAGGTTTTGCTGAGACAGCAGCTGGTGGCATCACTGAGCTTCCCCCAAGTTCGTGTCAATGACGGAGAGTGGCACCACCTGCTGGTAGAACTGAGGAGCGTTAAAGATGGCAAAGACATCAAATACGTGGCTGCTGTGTCACTGGACTATGGCATGTACCAGGTACAGGGCATATTACATCCCATGTAGTTAAGGTAGTGTGTAAGGTTCAATGTCAGTGTTCTCATTTTCAACTGTGGTTTTTAAGCAGAAGTCAGTGGAGATTGGCAATGATCTCCCAGGTCTGAAGCTGCAAACTCTTCATGTTGGAGGTTTGCCTGGAAAGGAAAACCACGTCAACAAAGGATTCGTTGGCTGCATACAGGTGAGAAATCCCTCATTCTGAAAGTATTTTCTTAATTAAATTCTTGTGTCTTTTTTCTTACACTTGGCTGCCTCTGATTTTTCTCCATTGCGACACACTGTCCATCAGGGTGTGCGCATGGGTGAGACGTCCACCAATGTAGCCAACGTGAACATGGCTCAGGGCCTAAAAATCCATGTAGAGGACGGGTGCGATTTGGCCGACCCCTGTGATTCCAACATCTGCCCTGACAACAGCCACTGCAGCGATGACTGGAGCACTCACACCTGTGTCTGTGATCCAGGTAATACCCACATGCAAAAACACAAACGGAAGCACCCCTATGGAATCTGTGTTTCCCTCAGTAGGGTTTGGGTGTCAGTCCTTATATTTTCCTGCCTGCCCCGCAGGTTACTTCGGGAGGGAGTGTGTGGATGCCTGTCAGCTCAACCCCTGTGAGCACGTTTCCACCTGTGTTCGCAAACCCAGTTCCTCCCACGGCTACACCTGTGAGTGCGGTCAGAACTACTACGGCCAGTACTGCGAAAACAAGTAAGCTCTATTTCTGCGTGTATGTGTATCTGCAAGAGCAAGAGCTTTTTAATCAGGGCGTTATTAGTGTGCGATGTGAACATGATGGTGTTTGTTTGCTTGAACAATCAGGTGAAATCCAACTCTTCATGCAGAAACCAGAGTTAAGGTTCGCACAGGTTGAGAAGTGCACATGAATTACCGGCATGATTGAGAACCAGCCATTTCCCCCTGAACTCTGACCCCCATGGCACGCATCACTTCCTGTCTTAAGCAGGATGTGGGATTCCCTCTCTATGCCTGACTGATCCTCCATAAGTGTTTAGTCTTCATTGCCCTCATACTGCCACTTGTCCCGTATCAGATCACACCACTCAGCTAGAGATCACATCTCTTGAGAGAAAAAGAAAGTGTGTGTGTGTGTGTGTGTGTGTGTGTGTGTGTGTATAAGTGACTCACACTTGATTCATTGACTTTAAACTGTGGAGGAAGTTTATTCTAGATTCAGGCTGTTTAGTTGGAGATAAACTTATCATATAGTGATCTATCAGATTTGTACAAGCTGCTACCAAGTCAGTAACGAGCCAAAACCTGATCAACTATCACTATGATTTTTTTGTATTTAATGTTTTTTTTCCAAATAACGTTTGGTGGGAGTTTGGTTGCTTTCACTTTAAAATGCAACTATTTTCATTTATAAAATGACAGAGTGGAGAAGCCATGTCCACAAGGTTGGTGGGGCAGTCCCGTGTGTGGACCCTGTAACTGCGATACTAACAAAGGATTTCATAAAGACTGCAACAAGACCACTGGAGAGTGCCGCTGCAAGGTAAAAACACACATAGTGTTGTTTTTTAAGCACAGCAATGTAATTACAGTATAAGAAGAAATAAATTGATCTCAGTGGCTATACTAAAAATCATATTAGTGATTTGTATCTTCTCCTCTTCCTGTAGGAAAACCACTATCGTCCAGAGGGAGAGGACACTTGCTATGCCTGCGACTGTTTTTCTATTGGCTCTGAGTCTCGAACCTGCAACCCCATCACTGGGCAGTGCCCCTGTAAGGGAGGTGTCATAGGTCGTCAGTGTAACCGCTGCGATAACCCCTTTGCTGAAGTTACCCCCACGGGATGTGAAGGTATTTAAATTAACATATTTTGTTATAACATGATGCTTAGATAAACTTAAAGTGTGAAGCTCAGATAAAGTGTGAACAGTAATGAGAAAAAAATTCTTTTAGTAGCAGGGTGCACTGGTCCTTTAAATGTTCCGGTTCACAAAGTGGGTCCGGATGAATCGATGAAGTGTCAGAAGGAAACAAATAGTGTCGCTCTCATATCTGCTGGTGCTGCACTTGATCTAACTCCAGGGCTTTGTCGCCGCCCAGTCAAGCAGAAGGGGCAAGTCTGGCTAGTGGGCTAACTTGGCAGTGGGGCTGCACCGGCACAATACAGTAGAGATGAATAGAAGACAAAACCACAAAGATCCTAAAAGAAAATGAATGTCAGCGTTAGCACTGTTTGACCCAACACGGAGCTCTTCACAGTCTGAGGACATGCTCAGACTTTTAATTGGAATCCTTTATGTCCTTGTGTATTGTGGTTCTTTTTGTAGCCCCTACTCTTCCTTTTTTACATTTTTGATGTGACATTTGATATATTTTCACATGGATATGATTAAATTAAGAGTTCCTCCTCCTCAGAGTTCTCCTAAGAGCTGCTGAAACTAAGAACTAACTAAACAACTAGACTTGCTACTTAGAGGGGGCCACAAACAAACAAGTAGATTTATTAACCCACATACACTGAAATGAATTATGTATCACAGCTTGTGTAACCACTTTTCAGGATTTATTTGGTTGAATGTCCCTGTGTTGCTCTGTCTGGCTGTTACACAAGTAGGAGTGGTGTCTTAAGGTGGAGCCTACGAGACTGAATGCTTTGTGGCTCTTTATTCTGGGTCAAATGAAATGTGAGATTGAAGAAAACAAATGTATGTTTAAAAACATGTAACAACCAATATTTTCTGTCTCTACTTGTGTCTTTCCAGTGGTGTACGAGGGCTGTCCAAAGGCGTTTGACGCTGGCATTTGGTGGCCAAAGACCAAATTTGGACGCCCCGCTGCCATGAACTGTCCCAAAGGATCTATTGGTGAGAACTTGTTAGTCCATTTTCCAGCACAAATTCAGAGCAGCTGTGTCAACTTAAAATGCGGATTAAATTATATATGGGGGAGACAAAAATATTGTTTAGCTGTAAAATCATTTTGTAAATAAACAAAATGCGTTTTGCTTTTTTTCTTGCCTGAATGTCCGGGAAAAAAATGTGAGGAAACTATTAATTTGATTTTGATTTTCCACACAGGTACTGCCATCCGTCACTGCAGCGATGAGAAGGGCTGGTTGTCGCCTGAGCTGTTCAATTGCACCACTGTCACCTTTTCCCATCTAAAGAAACTGGTGAGTAGTAGTCAAAATAAAACTTTACATTCTCATTTCAATCAAAAATGAAAGTATTAAGAGCACTTATTGGTCCTTATTTGGAAAAATCTCTATTACTAAGAGCTCAGTAATGTGTAATATGATCAATGTGATCAGTCTATAGGTCTGTAGATTTCAGCTAGCATTTTACTTTTTGTGTTCGAACCTGAACCTCTTAAAGTCTCACTAATCCTGAGATTGACCTGCTCAGCTTTCTTTTGCGTTAACCTGCACTTTGTTGCTCTCTTTTCAACCCTCAACCCTCCATCCGACCAGAATGAGGAACTGCGTCGCAACAGTTCAAGGATGGACAGTGAACGCTCCAAGACCATTGTGCGTTTGCTTCATGACGCCACCAATAACACTCCACATTACTACGGCAATGATGTAAAGACGGCCGCCCAGCTGCTGAATCACGTGCTGCTGTACGAGAGCAGGCAGGCCGGATTTGACCTCACGGCCATGAGGGATGCAGAGTTCAACGAGGTAGAAAAGACTTTGTTTTAATGACTCTTAAAGAGTGGTTGAGTAGATAATATATATAAATGAACCTGGTGACCCCAGTGGAAACACAGGTGGCACGCTGCCCTCCACTGGCTGATTCTCATTGTAGTTGTCTAAGACCTCCACCACTTCTTTACATATTCACTTAATCTGATAGATACATTTGATACATTCACTTTCTGTAGTCTCCATTCATTTCATTTGTTCATTTGTTCCAGAATTTGGTGCGAGCAGGCAGCGCCATACTGGATCCTAACACCAAGGAGCATTGGGAGCAGATCCAGAGGACAGAGGGCGGCACGGCACATCTGCTCCGCAACTTCGAAGACTACGCCAACACGCTGGCACAGAACGTCAGGAAGACCTATCTGAAACCCTTCACCATTGTCACCGACAACATGAGTGAGCGAACGAACTATAAACACCTTGTGTGAATCCAGCACACAGAGAATAGTTGCAAACATGTAGCGCATTTCATCCCTTTCATCTCTGCCTGTCCTCTAGTTCTAACCGTGGACTACCTGGATGTGTCAGACCCTGAGAAGGCAGCATTCCCTCGGTTTCAGGATATCCAAGAGGCCTATCCCAAGGAACTCAGGTCCTCCGTCCACTTTCCCGAGTTCAACCTCCGCACCCAAGCTCACCGAGGTAGGACCCACACGACTGTAGCTTAAAATCTGTGTTAAAATGCACTCTGAAATTTCAGTCCCAATCAGTCAGTGTATCTACATCCATGTTCTTTCTGTCTGTCTCAGTGGAGCCCACCCCTGCCCTTCCAAGTCAAACTGATCCTCCCCTGGAGGAGGACCACACAGTGTCTGATAGGAGACGGCGCCACCTCGAGCCAGCTGCCCCTCTGCCAGTTGCCGTGGTGATAGTGTACAAATCACTGGGAAAACTGCTCCCAGAAAGATATGACCCTGACCGCAGGAGTCTGAGGTAGAAACCCTCTTATGTGTTGACACACATGCTTTAGTTATCCTTCTAGAAACTCTCTGTAGGAGAAAACATAGGAGCGAATACATTTCACTCACGCTCAATTGTATTTCTTTTTTTGGCCTGACTCCAGGCTTCCTAACCGTCCAGTGATCAACACAGCCATAGTGAGCACCACAGTCCACAGCGAGGGTTCACCCCTTCCTCCTTTCCTGGACCCCCCCATCACACTTGAATACACCCTGTTGGAGACAGAGGAGAGGACCAAACCTGTCTGTGTCTTCTGGAACCACTCTATTGCGTGAGTTGAATCATACGCTAGACTCTCTCTTCCAATTAGAGATGAGCTTCTGTAGATGAAACTCAGGTTTTAGTCAGCACTTTTGTGTAAGTTCCTACAATACATTTGATGTGTGTGTGTCTGTGTGTTTAGGATTGGAGGAACTGGCGGCTGGTCTTCTAAAGGGTGCGAGGTGCTCAACAGGAACAACAGCCACATAAGCTGTCAGTGTAACCACATGACCAGCTTTGCCGTGCTGATGGATATCTCCAAGAGAGAGGTACTGTGGAAAATATTTGCAGTTCTCACCTTAATTGAATATATGAAACATCCAACTGAGATTGCTGATTGTACTTCCTCTTTAATTGACCCTCTTTCCTCCACAGCATGGCGATGTTCTCCCTCTGAAGATCGTCACCTACACCACAGTGGCAGTCTCTCTGTTCCTGCTCCTCCTCACGTTCATCCTGCTGTGCCTCTTGCGCCGGCTCCGCTCCAACCTCCACGCCATCCACAAAAACCTGATAGCAGCGCTCTTCTTCTCCGAGCTCGTCTTCCTGCTTGGCATCAATCAGACTGACAACCCGGTGAGACACTCTGCTGTGTATCTGCAACATATTCTACTATTTATCAATTACATGTAAATCACTTGGTGACTACATTTCGTTCAAGTCTGCTCTGCTTCACACTAGACAAATAGTCATCAGGAGAAGAGCGCAGCATACAGTGCATTTAGAAACAATATAAATGTAATGTTGAGAAGGAAAACAATAAGGTCTGCTTGTACCATACCTATGCTTGTGGCGTGCTGGAACCTCATAAATATGTCTTGCTCTGGTGTTTACTGCATTAAACCAGTAAGATGCCTGGCATCTTACTGGCATCTTTCCATGTGTCTTTGGCCTGCAGGCAGCTATCTAGTGCTTGACAAGGGTTTTACGAGGCTTAGTGGGCCTACCAGTGAGTCTGTCTTTCCTTGACAGATCATGTGTGACGTTGCGTGACTAATAGTATTTAGGAAAATATCATTTTTGTTTACTGAACTTATCTTTTACATTGTTATTTAAAGACATAGACTAGAATATGTTAAGTTCATTATGCAGTTTGGAGTCGGTTTTGGTCATAGTAATGGCCAGAAACACACTTGTACACACACACACACACACACACACACACGTAGACATACAGTAAAGGATCAAAAGGTATGGGAAGTCTTTGAAGTCTTCTGACACAGACATTAGAACACACATGCACACCCACACACACACACCCCTCTGTTGGCCAGTAATTGGGACATGCTGTGACTGGTACCTGTCTATAGATGCAGGCCTCAGGGCGTATACACATTGGCAAAGGTTTCCCAAAACAACTTCTTAGTTTTCACTTTATAAATCTCCTGTATGTCTGCGCTACAGAAAACATCATTAATCTGTTAATTGATGGGTAATCCTGTATTAAAACCTTTATTTTTAAAGTAATGGGGTTGTGAAAGCTGAGCCCCTTGATAACTTTTGAGTTAATTACTAGTCCATATATCAATAGCTGGTTTTTCATTAGTTGATCAGCCCCTGCTTCAGGTAATTTGGGCTCCACCTTTAACTGCGCACACAGTTGTCCTAGTCCAAAATGTATTAAACTTTACTTTTACTTTTAGTTTGTTTGATTCATCCAAAAACAAACTATAAAAAGCACGTAAGGATCTAATGATGCTCTGTTAACTTACACAACATCATTATGCTCAGTCTTCCTTAGCGACCCGTGTTGTATAACAGTGTGTCAGTTCTGACCAGTCTGGTTAAACCAGATGTCTACAGTCTACACAAGACATCACAAACTCATCAAGTCCAGCTGTCATCCCTGCACCGCTGTCCAACCAGATAGAGAAGAAACAGTCTCTCAGTGGACTTAACATGCTGCTACGGCTGCTTTAGTTCAATGGATGATGTGGTCACGCCTCATCCTTCACAAGACCATATACTGTATCTCCTACTAAAGCTTCACTTTACATGTTCTGTTTTTTCTGTAGAAATCTTCTGACTCACATTATTTTGACTGAGATGAGGGAAACACACACACACACACACACTGACTAACCACATGCTCTGTTATCTGCACCTGTATCTTTCTAAAAGTAGTCTGCAGGGAGTTTTAAAATAGAGTTGAATTTGTGTTTGTTTTTTTTAATCTCTTTCAACCTATTTTGTGTGTGTGTGTGTGTGTGTGTGTAGATGTGTGTGTGTGTGTGTGTGTGTGTGTGTGTGTGTGTGTGTGTGTGTGTGTGTGTGTGTGTGTGTTTGTGTGTGTGTGTGTCAGAACTGTGGAATGCTGTCAGTGTGTGCCCAGGGCTATCTGCAGGATGATTTATAACCCTGTCAAAGCAGTTTCTCTCTGATCTCCATAGAAATACACAGTATTTCTAAAATACAGTATCTCAACTACTGGGACATTCCCCTGACACACTGGATTTCTTTATTACAGCACCAGATGTGGAAATATGGAGGGAATGGAGCTATAGGAATATGGGGATATAATGGCTAATTGCTTGCATTACATTGTGAGGTTTAAAACAGTTATTGCAGATGGTTTTGTCTAATAAATAACTTATGTAGATGTGACTTTTATCTTTCTTTTTCCCTCCTCTCTCTCGTCACTCTTCAGTTTGTGTGTACGGTCATAGCCATCCTCCTCCATTACTTCTACATGTGCACTTTTGCCTGGATGTTCGTGGAGGGGCTTCACATTTACCGGATGCTGACCGAGATGCGCAACATCAACCACGGGCACATGAGGTTCTACTACGCCATGGGCTGGGGCATACCTGCTATCATCACCGGTGAGACACACACTCACACAAGCTCACAGAGCCGCAGACGATGGCAGATTGTCAGGGAGCTTCGTGCTGCAGCTTGTTCCTTCTCGAGAGGCCGTGATCCTCGTGGGAAAAAAATTGAACATGAGACAGACTGAGAAACAGAGGGGGGAAGAAAGACAGAGAGAGAGATACAAAGCCTTTTTGCCTGGATGTTCACTATATGCATTAATAGCACAAAATGTCTTTGTCTTATTTAGAAAACTGAAAAAATACAGAGAAACTACCTAATTAATTAATTTGGGAACATTGTAATTGGAAATATGTAATGTATTTTTTGTGTGTGTGTAGGTCTGGCTGTAGGTCTCGACCCCCAGGGTTATGGAAACCCAGATTTCTGCTGGCTTTCTGTCCACGACACACTCATCTGGAGCTTCGCTGGACCCATCTTTGTAGTTGTCCTGGTATGTGTATGAATGAATTCAGGCCGTTCAGGTAAAGCTCTGTTGTATAATCCCTTAAGCAGGGAGGCTGCAAGCTCAGAAATAATACAGCATGTTTCTGAGGCTCAGGTGGAATTTAGTGAGGTTTCAGTCACAGATGACTGACGTGAGCAACCCCACAGGACAAATCACATACACCTTAGGTCAAAGTTGTCTCTAAGAGATACAATCGTGTACTGTAGATCGACCTCAAACAATGTCAATTAAACTTTGTTCCTCTTTAATCCTCTCTATAGGTCAACATAGTGATTTTTATTCTTGCTGCAAAGGCTTCTTGCGGTCGCCGGCAGAAGGCTGTGGAGAAGTCAGGAGCTATGTAAGCCTCATTTGAATTAATAATAACAATCCTTATGTTACATTAACAAAACATCCCATTGTTAATTGTTAATTATTTGTACTTTGGCTTTTCCTTTTTGGAGGAAGAAACAGAATGTGATATGATAATCAGCATTAATTTGTTCAGTGAATCTCATTATTTGTGTGTGTGTGTTTCTCTCCTCAGCCCTGCACTACGTATGGCCTTCTTCCTTTTGCTACTCATCAGCGCCACCTGGATGCTTGGTCTAATGGCAGTCAACAGTGATGTAATGACCTTCCACTACCTGTTTGCTGTCTTCAGCTGTTTGCAGGTAACACACTTTTTAATGTTCATTTACATACTAACGTTTGTTTTGTCCTCTGTCACACTTATTCAGTTTTTATACTACACGCTATCTTATTTTGCTTTCTGCACAGGGAGTCTTCATCTTCTTCTTCCATGTAATCATCAACAAAGAAGTGAGGAAGAACCTGAAGAACGTCTTTACAGGAAAGAAAAACATACCAGATGAATCCAGCACCACAAGAGCGTCTCTACTCACAGTGAGTGAACAGAAATGTCAACGTGTCCTTAAGTGCAGCTCTGCATTCATTTAGCAGATTACACTTATACATCTTATGTCACCTTTCATTCCTCTCTTCCTCCATCCATAGCGTTCTCTCAACTGCAATAACACATACACAGAAGACGGCCAGTTGTATCGCTCAGGCATCGGAGAGTCCACCGTCTCCTTGGACAGCACGCTCAGGTCAGCCAAGAGCCGCAGCAGCTACCTGGCTTATACACTCAGGTACAACACGCTCACTCACTGCATGGCTGCTTCTACCACACTGCTGCAATTTGATTGCGAATGTCTATGCACGTCTGTCTCTGTGCTATTCCATTTCTTTGGGACTTTGCCTATATTGTGATCTTTGTACTGCCCGCACCTGATGCACCAAATACTCACAGATACTAACACACCCCAAACCCTTTATTTACCCACACACAAGCACATTCTGTCACCCTGCCTTTTGCAAATCAAGGATAAGTTAGGCTATTGACTATTTCTATGTTTGGACGGTGTTTCTTTCTTTTCTTCCACACATGCATGCTTGCCACATATGGGCACCTGCATGTTACACAAACTGTGCTTGCATGAAAGCTGAGATCCGCCAGCGCATGGCCTTGTTGCACGAGCCTGCACAATACATACATATACCAGCACTCACAATACACAGGCGAAGTAGGAGGAGTAAAAAAAATAAATTCTTCATGATCGCAGTTAGTGAAAACATCTGGTATTTGACTATTAACCATATTATTTATATTCATTTGTATGTTGGTTAATAGAGGTAGATAGCTAAACATGTGATTGGGGTCTCAGACTAGTGTGGTATGTCGCAGTTACAATACAGAAAATCATGATATGTTATGCAGTTAGGTTGAGGTGTGGTGCAGGTTGAAGAAGGTGCACTTTGCAATAGTACATGTAGATCTTTCTCAGCAAACAGTATAGGTACTTTTTATCTTAAGCCAATCTCACCTCAGTGTCTTGTACAGCGGTGTGTTTTCAGTGTGGTGTTACATATTCAAAGAGTTTTACAGAAGTAACGGTAGGTCTGACTGTACGCCTCACCTTGTAAAGCTGTCATCTGGGTAAGATGAGCTGAAGCTAGGGTCAATAAAAGCGAAAAACGCTGGAGGGGAAGTGGCGTGACGTGCTGTAAGACAGATAGGGAGAGAGGAGAAATGGGAAAAGGAGATGGGGAAAAGGTGTGAGAAAGAAGGAAAAGGAGAGTTAGGAAAGGAGGGAGAGGGAGACTGTACCTGTTGAAGTGGGAATGTAATACAGACACACATGCGTACCTCTTCCCTGGGGCTTCTGGCATTTTTCCAGCTGCTTCTAGAAGCTTCTCTTAGATCAGCCATCAGACAGGTCAGAGTCTCCAGTAACATTTTTGCCCTCCAGCCAATATCTCAGTCCAACCTAGAATAATCAGCTACAGGTGGATGGACGTAAAGTGAGAGTGAGCAACTTGGTTTTAGCAGCAATTTATTATTATTACTGTGTTATTGTCAGATAAAGGAAACTCAATACAAATAGCATGGAAGTGCACCTAAATCACATTTTCACTAAGTGTCTTAGTCAGCATAGGCAAATGTTTTGTAATGAGAGATGTCTGGCTTTACATTAGTTACTTCGAACTTCAAGCTGGGGCTTGAATGAATTTGCAGCAACACTGTACTTCCCTGCTGTCCCGTCTTAATCTCCACCTATACATTTCCACTCCCATTTTTCTCTTCCATCCCTGTCCTCTCCATTATCTGTCTTGATCTGTGCAGGGAGGAGTCTGGTCAGAAGCCCAGTGTCTCTTCAGGAACAGCTAAAGGACACACAGATCTGGATGGGCCTCTATTCCACAGAAACGGCACCAAGGGAGACGGTGAGTTCACTGTAGCTACCACTATTCAGATACAAGTTTCTCAACCACATCCATTCGGCACTCTGCATATGAATGAATCTAAAGCATGTGTTCCTCACTTCTTGTCCCCATCAGACTCTGACTCTGACAGTGAACTGTCGGTTGATGAACACAGCTCCTCTTATGCCTCCTCCCACTCCTCCGACAGCGAGGATGATGACATTGATGTCAAGCCAAAGTGGAACAATGAGAGGCAGCCCGTTCACAGCACGCCTAAAGGTATGTCCCATTGATCCCTAAAATTAGGCACAATACAGGTGATTTGTAACTAAACACATATATATTCAAGCATTATAGTTGTGTACAAATTTGAGGCACTTAGACTGAGTTTTTCCATTTATTCTTATTTTATATTCATATATTTTTATTTTACATGAAAAATATATGATACAAAAAGTAAAATGTTACTTAACACAATAATACACCAGTACAAATAATTTAAGAATAAAAATGATGTTATCTACATTTTAGCGTGTCTTCTTTCTGTTTTTTCTAGTGGAGTCGGTGTCCAATCACGTGAAGCCTTACTGGCCAACAGAGGCCACCACAGCCAGTGACAGTGAGGATCCCGGCGGGGCAGAGAGGCTGAGGGTGGAGACCAAAGTGAATGTGGAGCTCCATCCTGAGAATAAGCTCAACCATATTGGTGAAAGAGAGAAGGAGACACTCCAGGAGAGAGACAAGCAGACGGCTAGTAATGCTAAAGAGATGGGGACTCCTAGCCAACCCAACAGCAACCACCAACCAGAGCAGAGAAAAGGTAAGAGAATTTAGTTGAATCAAATGAAGTGAACAGTCTGCTCTTGTTCAGTTTAAACTGGAGTTGTTTGTCTGTCTCAGGCATCTTAAAGAACAAGATCAGCTACCCTCCTCCCCTGACTGACAAGAACATGAAGAACCGTCTGAGGGAGAAGCTGAGTGATTACAACCACCCTACGATCACCACACCTCCCCTCAACAACAACAACACAGCCACTTCGCCACCCACACCCTCTGTCAACATCATGACCCACTCGTCCCGACCACCCTCGCTGACATCCAACGATGGAGGTCGCCCTGGCAACCATGAAACCAGCACTCTCATCAAACCGCCCATTGCCCCACGGCCGCAGATCCCGGCCGGGCCCCCGCCGGCGGGCATCTACCGGGAGACCAACGGGGGAGTGGCAATGCACTTGAAGTCGGGGACAGTTAACGGAGGCAACGAGTCTGACTCAGAGTGAGTATTCCTTTAGATAGTGTTGGCATGTTTTCATTAATTAATTTATTTTGGTATTTTGCACCGTTTGCTCTAATAAAATCATTAACGTTTGAAAAAACTTAACAAGTATTGCTTGACCATCATGCCATGCAGCAGTGCATGTGTCCTAACCATTTGAAGGAATAGTTCAACATTTTGAGAGTCACACTCTCAACATTCGATTTCTTGTCGACACAACTGAGAATGAAGACTGGAAACAAAATAGAGCATCAAAACTTCATATACCAATATTAACATTATTCAGAAAGAAAGCAAGTAAATGTATTTGCCAAAATGTGTTATTGTTCCTTTAACTATAGCATGAAATAATCATCCTGCTGTGATGCTGCATGATGACTTACTGCATCCCTGCATTCATTTTGACTTTGCATGTCGTCTTCCTCCCTTCCTCCCTTCCTCCGTGCACCCTTCCTCCCTGCATCCCCTTGTCCCCCTGCTTTCCCGCCCTCCATTTCTTCCATCGACAGTGGCAGTAACGAGACTTCGATCTGACCTGTTAGGAAAACCCAGACCAGCCTGCCCTTGTGAAGAGATGGCGCAAAGAACCCATCAGGGGAGGAGAGCCAAGAGTATGGGAACAAAATAGGGGAAAGAAGAAGAAGAAGATAGAGGAGAAGACTGTGTGACTTTCTCCATTCCTCCTCTCATGTTCCCTCTCTCTGGAGAGCAGTATTAAATGCAGACTTTAAGACTGCCCGACATTAGAAAATAAGCAAAGATGATGAAAAGACGGGGGAAATATTAAAGGGAAAGCTGTGTTGGACTGAACAAAATGAGGATGAAACGGAGCTATGTGTGCCAAAACCACTTAAGGAATTGGGAAGGTGTCAGAAGATGAAGAATGCATCGCAAGGCCCAGAATGGTTATTGTTACGAGGGGCCACAGTGTCGCTTTCCCAGTCAGTGGGTGAAGTCAGGCAAAAGCCGGACACTGCTTTGAGACAGCTACTTTCTCATGGAGGAAGCCAGATACTGTAATGACTGTGCATGAACTCATGCATGCTGGTACAGCCTTATTGTAGTCCAAAAGGATTTCAAGGACTACAAAACACCACTGGACTTTTTGATACATCTGATTTGTCAGTACTGGACAACTCTATTATACATTAAGTGCTCTTGTCTTCATTTTTATTTCTTTTCCACCCACAAAGCTCCTCAATGTGGTGCATTTCGAGTGTAATTAATGTGTAGATATTGTTAAAGGTGAAGAAGAAATTACCTGTTTCGTATTTGAGCTTAAGCGCCGACAGGTGTCTAAACTGAAAATGACTTGTCTGTGCTTTCCTATTGTGAAAATCACTTAATAATAATCCTGGTTTAATTGACTGAGAACAGTAATCTGCGTGTCTTTGTCTTGAATTAAGACGTTACACACACACACTCACACACACAAAGTGTATTAGTCTGTAGTGGGAGTTCAGAGGATGTACCATACTCAGCATATTTAGCTAAATATACACATGGCCTTGAACGTCCCATCCACAGAACAGTGGGCCTTAATGAGAGGAGATGGAGAGGAATCCCCCCCCTTCTGTTGAAAACTCAAGTTTTTCAGTTCAAGCACTATGAACCTGAGGCCTTCCTTTCCAGTGTCCACTCTGCGTGTTTGTCCAGTGCAGTCACCCTTCAGGTCTCCAAATTCTTGACATATGGTAAATATGCAGATTGGGTTTGGAGTCAGTTCACTTTTAACTCAGTTTCATTCCAGTAGAGTTAAAAAAAAAATGTTGGTGTAAAAGTAGATCACAAACTTATTAGTGAGGGAGTATTTCTTTAGAATTGTTTAACCAGAATTTCCTTTAATTAACCTTTGAATACAAATAGTTCTTTCTCATAGCTGAGTTCAAAGTGAAAATGATGCCAACTCTAATGCGTTTTGCAGCTAATAAAAGGCAACTTAACGTCCATTTACTGCTCACTCGATGTTTGTATCATACATATTGTACACCCCAGTGTTTTGCCCTTGTGTAATCATTCTGTTAACAAATGTCATTGTGGTGTTTTTTCTTTTTTTTATTGATCTGAGACACTGGAACTGTTTTGTAATATAATGTATATTTATTTTTTATGGTTTTAAAAACACTGGAAAGCAAAAAATATGATTGTAAGTGTAAAATTAAAGATGACATGATGAATTTTTAACCGCCTCGTGCAGACTTTTACATGTCCTTTGGCTGAGAGGGGTGCGGAGCACGGCTAGTCAAAACACGTACACTGCTCAGGAAAAATTAGGTAACATCAGCTAACCCTTTCTGGAGCCAACAAACTTACTCAAAGGGAAACTGTGGGCAACCTGGCTGCTCCACAGAGACTGTTTGTGTCCTTAGACAATCTTAAGTCACCATCGCCTCTTCATAATCAGAGAGAAGTCTCGTGTATTTTATATCGCACAAGTCATACTTGTGATTTCAAACAGAGCTGCACCCTCAAGGCCTGCGTTTGCTATGGATGAGTTGTCCATACAAGGTAATGTGTAGAGGGAGCATGTGAGTGTGCTTCAGTCTATCTACTGATCAGTGTATGTGGGTGGGAGGTATGAGTGTATCTGTTCAAATGACGCTGTTAAACCTCACACAATAATGATGACCGCCACCTTGATTTAGTCACTTTGATCTGAAGAAATTCAAGTGAATTTCATCACTGCAGTTCAGCGCATGTCATTGATGTCTTCTGGAAGGTCAGATACCGTGTCAGGGCATGTAAATGGCAAGTGTGCCAAGTCCGTCACAAAAATATATAGGCAGACACTCACTGGCCACCTCAGTATGTACAGTACTGTGTATACAGCAGCTCTGCCATGGAGTGCATCATCTTAAGAGCTGTTTCTAATGTTTTGGCTCCCTTATTTATATAAATAGGGCCCAGTAGATTATTGTGAGCAGGCAGAGTGAAAGGTTAGATGGGAGAGTCATGTTTCAGAAGTGTTCGTTGTTAAGGCGACTGAAACCAGTCCTCCCCTCAGGTGACAGTATGAAGGAAGGAGTTGGAATGGAAGCAGCATGTCAAATTATGAAAAGTGGCAGCATCACTCATCACAACAATGAGACGAGTATGTAGTGAGTCAACAATATCTGCACTTTGTCTGCCGTCTATATCGTCTCTGTTACGTTGCTTTACATTCAAGTTATAACTGTGTTCATGCAAGTTCCAGTTGGGTTTTCACTATGAAATGAAACTGGCAACTTGAAACCTGAGGAGTTGATTAGGTACCGGCTCTATCGCACCTCCTCTTTATCTCTGTTCCACCACAGCCGGGCAAACTAAATAATTTAGACTCATGAGAGTCGCTGCTGGCGAACTGAACCATGGAATGCAACCAGGCAGGAGGCGAGCGGATGATACACGCGGGACATCTAGTGGTTGATGACATGAAGTGAAAGCAGGAGAAGTAGAGAAAATGAAGAAAACCTACACTTCAAAAAGCAAAACCTTGACATCACAAGCAATAAAAGTCTCTTTTGCTTAATTGATAACATCCAGAGGTTTACATGGCCTTACGTGTTCTTGTGTGAACAGTATTGAGCCTGAGTGAATGTTGCATTTTGCTGTAAGACTGACACAACTGAGTCATTAGTGCTACTGTAAGAGTACATATTAACATGCATGCACTTTGAAATGGTTTTCTTCAGGCAGGAGCTGTTTTCAGAAGATTACAAAAAACGTCTGGATTCATATCTAATCATTCGTGTGTTGAAATTAGACCCAGTGAAAACATATTAAAGTTTAATCGATCGCCTCATCTGAGTTTGTTTTGCATCAGCTGCCTCGTCATTCATCCTCCTCTTCCTCCCAACTGTTCTATAATTGACTCTGAACACTCTGCCAGTTGCGTAAGACGCGCGTCGTTGTGTAACCCTGTAGAAAGTGCTGGTTTGGGATTAAGAGGTTGATTACAGGGTTTCTAAATGAACCCTGAGGGAGGGTTTGGGAAATGTCAACATGAGTATTTTTGCTAGAGGACATCTGAAGACTTATGTCGTGTTTTAACCACGACTAAGGGGAAACCCGTCTAAAACCATTAGTTCTCTTGGTCGTTACACCCTCTCTGGTGACTATGCAAAACCTAAATTGTTCCACACAGGACCCCACAGCTTGTAATGAGTGAATTCTACAAAGCCAATTTAAAAGCTCCATAGTTTTAACTGAGCCTGGGAAAAAGATATGATATGAAATAGGTGTTGTATAGATTGTATGGTTAGACTAGGTTTTATACATAATGCATACATGTTACACGTGTATGAACACACACACACACACACACACACACACACACACACACACACACACACTCTACCAGCTGCAGTCACTCACCTTTGCTGCTCTGACTCTCGCCCATGCACACTCAATGAATTGAGTCATTAATGAGGTCACTAGTGTGTACACCAGCTACTTTTACTCGATTATTTCTTGTTTGTCTGTTGTGCGTCATGTCTCAAATTTGTCATTAGCACTTCCCCCCCTGGACTCTGACTCCTGTTGGTTTATATATGTTTGCATGGAGTTTTTGTAATAGTTATTCTCAGGGCTTCAGGTTTGTTTTGCATGTGCCCTTTTGCCATTTTTTCCTTTTCTGAGTCCTTGATGCGATCGGTTTTGCTTATTAAAATAAACTGTTTTCATGCACTGAACCTTCTTGCCTCTCCGTGCTGTCTGCCATTTGTGTTGGCAGATTTTGAAAGCTTTTATTTCCTCTACACAGCTGCATGAAAACCACACTGAGAAGAGTTAATAGACTGAACCAAAACAGCAAAGTTGCTGTATTCACAGCTCCAATAATATCAAATCATAGCTAATTATCATAATGTATGGCAGCGTTTTTGCTGGAAATACTCTTCAGAGTTTCCCTCCTGATTTTCATATCTGATCAGCGATGCAAAACACACTGTGATGGGAAATTTTCAAAAAATGTAGGACACTAAATGTATCCCGTCATGGAGAAAGTATTTATGGACTGGCTATGGAAAGTTCTCTCCCTCTCAGTGCTGCACACATTTGCCTACACAAATGTGAGGATTATAGCAAAGTGCAGCTTTGTCTTTGACTTGGTCTCAACAGAAACTCCACTTGGGCGCTGGTAAGATGCAGTGTTCTGTCTGTATTCTGTGTTCTTGGTGCGCAAACGTTCTGGTCTCATCTGCTTTCATGCCGACAGGTTGACCTTCTTATGCAGGTGGGCTCCTGACAGTATGGTGTTAAAGAGAGGAGACGGCAGGACGAACAGGCCAGAGCTCTAGTGAGGACAAGACTGCACACTGATCCTCATTTGCCTCTTTTCTAGTCTAGCAGACGTAGAAAGTGCTTGTGATCACTTCCCTGTAATCTATGGTCTCATCTCAGGGGGTCAGGGGTCAGCTGACTCCCATTTCTCCTCTACTTTATATCCATTTCAAACTTCCAACCCTTCTTCTCTTGTGCTTGTTTAACTCAAGCACGGTGTAAGTGCAGAGACAAGAGGATTATCAGAAGGACCTTTTTAACTTGAGTCCACTTCATCACTTAGAAACAGTGAAACAGGACAGTTACAGGTTGTCCAGCATAGATTGTCTAACTTGGATTGCGGAGAACCTCACAGACTGACAAAGGTTAGTGCTTCAGAAAAAAAACAAAAAACATGCCTTTCTTGTATAACGAGGATGATTTCCAGTAAAGGTTAATCCCATTATGACCCCTGTTGTTGACTGATGCAGCTCTACGCGACAGACGCGGCCGCCGGGGCGGTGGTAAGGAGGCGCGTCCGCGCGTCCGCGTCCCGACCTCCGCCGACGGCCCCTTTAAGAGAGAGCGGCGCCGCGCCGCGCCGCGCCGCGCCGCGCGCTGACGACACGTCCTCGGCCTCGCTCGCTCCCGCTTCTGCGAAATCAACAAGAGACCCAGCCGAGGCGAGTCTGCAGGCTGCGGGGCTAACGGTGCTGATAGGGGCCGCTCTCTCTCCGCGGAGGAGGAGGAGGAGGAAGACGACGCAACTGGTATTGCCCCCCCACACCCCACACACACACACACACTCGCTGTCTCCCTGTGTGACAGGTTAACACACAGCAGGAGACGACATTTAATTGAGCTGGTCGGTGAAGAGGAGCGGACGTTGAGCGGGATGGATGGAGCCACCGAGCGGCCGTCGCCCCGACACTGGCGCTAACGCGAACGTCCTGAGCAGCAGGTGTACTGAAGGATAAAGCAGACTAAAGGCACCCTCAGTGTTCATGAAACTTTGCTACGATTTACGTGCTGGGTAAGAATGCTTTATTTCATTTTTTGTTTGTTTGTTTGTTTGTTTGGTTTTTTACTAAATGAAGACACACACGTGTATAACGGTAAAATGCGGGTACGTTTCGATATCGCGTCGTGTCTCCCAGCGATGAAGACACAAACATGTCGGACGGTTGGAGGCGTTATTAAAACAGTCACCTCAAGGCCCAACTTCAAACTGCTGCTTTTAATTGAAATGCTGCCTGGACAGCTAGCTCCAGCCTAATGAACCCATTAGCATTCAACACTGTAAACACTGTTTGGCCTAGCTAACGTCCAAACTAACAGCGTTGGATGGAGTCGTGAAGTCCAGCAGTCGACACAGGTTGACTATTCTTCTTTATTTTTTCTTTATTAAACATAATAACAATATAGTTACTTCGATCAATTTTGTGCAGCCACTGTGTTTTATTCGTGTTGCTACAGCAGGAACTTGAAATTGAACTTGCACACTTGGAAAAACGTGTGCAATGCGTTTCATGTGTTGTCACTGTTGCATAATATCTGTATGAAGTGTTCACATGCACCAGGAAGCCCTGATGATCAGGAGCCCTGTCAAGGGCTGCAGCTAATCCAATATTAATTTGCCATTCATATCAGAGAGGAAGTCTGTACAGGCTTTACTTTCCAGTCCTAAATAAATCCCGCTCTGGTAGCCTCACACAGAGTTCAAATTTGATTACACTTTGACCTGAGAAACCATTGTCCATCCATCCAGAGTCAGGGCAGATGAGGAAGAATCGATAGGTTGTATACACGTTTATATAACTGCACGGTGAAATAACAGTAGCAGAGTAGGAGGGATGCAGCATGGCAGCCACTGAGGACAGTGATTGAGGGTACTACCAACAAAGGGCTTCCATGCTGTCTCTTGTAGCATTTCACTTTTTAGTGGTGTCAAAGAAGTCACTACATTCATAAAATTGTTTTCTAACATCTCAGGTTTGCGGATTTCTGCTCAGCAGGTGACACTAAATATATCTCAGTCCTGGATTGAATGCTCCATAAGGGCAGATTAAATTTTTGGTTCCTGTTACCATCTTTACAAGATAATTGCTGTAATAAGAACCTAGGAAATTTGACCTTTGTTGTGTACTTTTCCCAGCACAGAGGTGACATTTTTGTTGTCATTTGCATATCAGTGGTGTCTGTAACCATGTAAATGCCATACACATCATAGACATGACTTATCATGTTTTATTATTTAAATACACAAACTGAGGAGTAGGATTCAGAAGCAGCACTGAACACAGAATAATCTGGGCATGACTTTAGTTAGCATATGCCATAACTGACTTTTATTTTTGTATGGTCAACTACATGCCTGCCGACAGGCATGAATCAGTGGGCAAGATAAAAGCTAGTGCATTCTTCCTCTTTGTACATTTCTTTATTAGTGTTCTCCACATTTGTTGTCTGGCTCTGGCTCTACTTATACATGTTTGTCTATGCTTGAGACCTTGGTTTAGCCTCAAACTATAAACAGAGAATAAAAGGTTTAAAAGGTCTAATTAAAATTCATCATATCTCCTCTCTCCTTCTTTCCTCCGCTCCATCCCCAGGGCTGACATCATATTAAAAGAAGAGACTTTGTCAAAACATTTACCATAACAATGAGTTAAATTCAAGCTTAAGAGTGTGTTGCCCCTTAATGAGAATGTGGCTACTCAGTAGCTTCTAGCTTTAGGCAAATATTGGGAACTTTCATTAGAGAGGCATTGCAATGAAATGCTGATTTAAAAAATATTAGTTTTTCTGTTCTCTCATCATGGCACCTGGCAACACTTTTTATTCAGCATGGTAGTAGCCTGATGTTATTTTTATTTTTTTCTTCTGACCATCTGTTGTCTATCACTTCATTATGAATGCAGAAAAGTGAACTAAACAAAAGTTGCTGCTCACTTTTGGAACATTCTGGTCAGTGCTAAAGAGGCAGAATAGATCTCTAAATGTCATGATAATCTTTTAGTTTCTTACGAAACTTTTGTCATGCTACAGTCAACCTTGCTTCAACACAGAATAAGCATGTTGATGTTAATAAAGACATGATGGCCTTACATGGTTTTAAGAAACACACACAAGTTAAAGCACCTGTAAAAGGAAACTAATTTTGCATAGTGAAAAACGGAAACACTGCACTGTGGCTTTTTCACCCAACAAGCAGTTATTCTCTGATGTTTTTAATTCTGAAATAAAGTAAGGCTGCCTAATTTCTGAGAAAACATACTTACAGAAAAAGTGGCCTACTTGTGCAATTGCTTCCACTTTTCTCTTTCATTACATGATTAACAAGCAACAGCTTTGTAGGATGTAACTATAATGTAGTAAAATGAGCTACTTCCATGTACATATACCAGCTTCCTCTTTGACCGTTAGATGAAGTGACAGTGACACCATACACTGAATGGTTATTGAAGTGAGATAGGAGGATTTGTAGGTTTATTAGCCAATCATTCAGCGTATATTAGGAGCCAAACTGATGATGAAAACTAGATCTGATACCAGTAATGTACATAAAAATGCAATTTCTGTAAGGGCATTAGTAAAAATATGCATCATTATGGTTACCGGCACGGATGTATGTCTCACACTACTGCATCCTTTTCCTGTAAATAATGATCAGGTTATTCTGTTGTGCATCTGCAGGATGTTGTGGTCAAACTGTTGTACTTATCATGCCATGCAATTGCTGTTGTTAGTTTGTAGGAGTAATCTTATTTTTTATTTGTTTTGTATTGTAATTGACAGTTGGAATCAGAGATGAATGACTGGGGGGGAAAAAAGAAGAAAAAAAAACCCTAATTTTTAGGATTTCAGGCCTGTTTGATTTGGTGACACCCATGGTTACTGTGGTAACAGCAAGTGCAGATGATTACTGTGAAAACAGTATGATCTGCAGTTGCAGTGTTAGAATAGACCTTTACACATTTCTCTCTTATGATAGAATTGAGAAACATTGATGTAGGACAAAGGGCATTAGAGGAGCTGCCTATTATTTGTCATTGACTGTGATTGGCTGTGATTGGCTGTTGCTCTAAGTGTGACCTGCTTGGCCAAGAGTAACCTCCAGTTACTATGGGTCATTAGCAGAAGATTACTCAGACATACACGCGCACACACTCAGATGTATTAGGCTGGTACAGCGTATACACGCTAGGCTTGTAAAGCTAGTCACCCATGACTAATGTATGCAGCAATAAACACCATCGGCTTGTGCTTAGCTGTACTTTTGCTTTGTTCTGTTGTTTTACTTTTATGTGTGTTTACTATGTCCTTGTTGTTAGCAATGACTTATGGACAGCTAAAGGTGGATGGAGGTGTCTTAATGTTTGTACATAGCTGAGCATATGACTCAAGATTGCTGAATGTATTCCTACAGTAACATCACAGTGATCAGACCTTGAGCTAAAGCCCCTACGTTGTCGTCGTCCTCCTCCTCCTATTCGCTCTTTTCATCTTTTCATCCTCCTGTTTAAGACGGTATTGTGGTTGAAACTGCCTCTGGACAGGAGGAAGAAATTCTTAAATAGGAAATGAATGAAGTAAGCTGGAGATCACTGCAGCAAGATGAGCTAAAGAATAGCACAGGATTGTGAAATGTACTCCTAAATAGGAGGATGTTTTATGTTATTTTGTTTAAATATTAGCACTTACTTAAAGCCTGGATGATTCATGTTTTCTAACAGAATTTTACACTGCAACCTTAAGTGAAGATATCAGCGTATGGGGTCAGTTTTGATTTTGTAGATGTGCATCTGATGCTTCTGTAGGCCACCACTGTTATGGCTGAATTTCATGGTAGTAGTCAGTAGATAGTTAGAGCTGACCAGAGGCTGACTGAGCTTTTGCAGTGAGCAGGCTGTAAGTGGATTCAGGTGGTTATTGTGAGAACAGATTTCATTGTTGCAGGTGTCTTGACAAGAGGAGTGTTAAAGTGTTTATTAACCTGCCACTCTCTGTATTTCCACTCATCCCTCAGGGAGGAAAGTTCAACCCACCAACGATCCCTGAAATTTTCCACTTACAGTAAATGTGCCCATGTAGGTGGGTTGTCTACTAGTGGAAATTAACTATTAAGTTCAGTTCGTGCACAAAAACCTGTCTGCCCACGTGTCTACTTGTGTGTTGGAATATATCAGTGTCCCTGTCAGTATCCTTCATTTGTGAGTTTAATGCAAGGAAAGAGAAACTGGGAAAACCAGAAAAGTAAAGTTTGGAGTTGGATTATGCACTTACATGTGCAGTTGTTAATAATAGGAGGTTTATTTATATTCTTGGTTAATTCAGGGATTTTTTTTTTTTTTCAGTCAATCATGATGTTTGTGTCCAATATGTGCAGTTAAACAAGCCCTGCATACAGTCACAGAAGTTATCAATCGCAAGTTAGGAGGCAGAATAGGAACATTGTGGTGGTGAACTGGATTGATGTCTGGGAAGGGAATTAGGATGTATCCTTTGTCTATATTTACAAGAAAGATTTAGGCATTTAGAAAGCTGGGTTGCCAGTCAACACTCTCTTGGGTTTTTAAAAACTCAATTTTGCAAGTTAGACTAGCAGCCACTCAACAAGCCTTTTAGTAAGTCTATCAGTCAGACAACCTTGTTGGCAGTGTAACAGTTAGTTATCCAGTCAAACAGTGCATGAGCATTACATCAACACTTGCACCCTTACCTTACGAAATGACAAATTGCAGCAGTCAAAAAAAACAGTGCCCTCAGCTTTACTACACGTTTCGTGGATCTGTATTCAGCTGGTGGACAATGATAGATTGTTGTGACAATTTTTTGACATATTCAATTTGGTCAAATCAGGAAGGACCTTATTAGTAATGATATGGGGGGATCTCACTGTTGTTTTGTGCAGTCAGCAGTTAACATTCATAAAAACCATAATGGAAATGGTGCCTAGGAAGTGAGGAAAGTGTGTGAAATATGAGGATTAGTGTGTGACATTTCACATAGTCTCAGTCTTGTTTACTGGATTCCATTTTAGGCCATTTGTCATCATCTACAGCACACTTGTACTGTAGCTGGCTTACATTAGATTACTTATGGGGATCATTAATGAGTTTATCAGTCCTGTCTGTATTCTGATATGTCTGATTCTATGAGTTGAATTCATTTCAATGCAATGTCAAGCTACTGCTGTTGACTACAGAGGAAATTTTGTAGAGGCTTGAATCCTATGATGATACAATCGCCCCCCCTTTAAACCTTTACCTCTTCAAACCACTGCTGCTTCCGCTATGGAAATTAACTCTCTTAATAAGGTCAGCAAATCTGCTGCTGTCAACTGCTGACAGAGGAATGAAAGGATGTGGCTGTCATGGCACTAACAGGGTTTCTGGTTCCATCTTCCTGTGTAGGTCAAAGAGGGGAGCAAATGTAACACTGTCCAAATTAGAACGTCATTAGCATTAAAGGTTAGAAGTTCCCTATGTGGTATGTCGCATTTGTTTGAGGTGTAAACGTGGAATTACAATTAGCATTAATGTCAGGGAACTTCATAGGTGACAAGAAAGTTTGCAGCACTTGCATACTTGCAATCTATTGAATTACAAAATAAAATTCTGATTTAAACCTAATTTTATATTTTCTTTCTGTTGGATTTTAAAATTTCTTCATTACATTAGAGGTGCAAAGATGAGATTTATTGTTTTCTAGTTCGATCTAATCAAATCAACTCTCCTCAGCATCATCTCTTCTAATAAAGAGCTTGGAAGTCACTTCCACAATAGCTTAGGAACGTTTTTGCAACTTGTTGCTTCCATGGTCATTGTTTCATTGGTCAAGTGAACTTCAGCAGTAATCCAGTGGTTGTTCTCATATCCAGGAAATTTGAATTTTAATTAAAAAGTTGTCTCTTCCATGAAACTGGCTGATGTCTCCGACATCGACCTCTCGTCTGTGTCAGATAACTTTTATGAGCATGCATACATTACAGCTGTGTCGAACCCAGTACTGTTGTTTGTGCATACCAAGGCATGTTAGGTGTTAATAAGGTCAGATTAAAGGAGTTTCTCAAATATCTGCTGTGTAGCAATAGTTACTGTCTTTTGTGTCCCTGCAGGGTTGCCGTCCACCATGTTAAGGTAAAGCCCAGGTGTGCGGTGTTGACCATGCTAAAGCGCCTGGACAAGATCCGCTTTCGAGGCCCCAGGATAAGAGACGACTTCCCGGAACTGGCAGAGTCGCCACCTGCCTCTGACAATGAATGTAGCGATGACATGCAGCTGAAGCCCAAGGCAGCTCTGCGAGACACAGAGGACCTTCAACGAGACCCTGTGAGTGCTCACCTTAGATTTAAAAGAACACTGCCCATCCCCCCCCAAAAAATCACCACTTGGATTGAACTAAGCAAATTGATTGAATAATTACTGCATGGTTTATTATTCTTCAGCTGGCAACAAGTTCTTTAACCCTAACTGATGCAGTGAGTAGCTTCTCATTTCTTTAACAACCATGTATTAAGTTATATCCTGTGGTCATGGAAAAGATGTTAATCTGTTTCAGAAGGGTCAAATTATTGACATGAATGAGAAGGAGATTGCTGAAACTACTAAATTTGTTAAGAATTGTTCAACACAATATTAAAAACTGGAAAGATAGTGGGGAACCATCATCTTTGAGGAAGAAATGTGATGAAAAAAAAGGTTGCAAAAAATTACATTTCACTTTATCTAGCTTTATGTTCTTTTTCTCTCAAATTCTTTCACTTCCACTCATCTCTTTGTCTCCACAGTTATCAGTCATTCATACTCATTCATATAGCCTTAACTGTACACATCATGGTATCCTTTTAATGAATTCATTAATTATTCTGTAAAAGATGCTGTCTTCAGTATGACTGTAATCCCTTCTATCCTTATACTAAGTGCTGCTTAGCTGAAGAGAAGGGGAGAATGATGAATGGAGGGTTGTCATGATAAAGAAAAGTGAAGGAGATGACAGCAATAAAGATTTTTCAATAGAGGACACACAAGAGATGGCAATCGGCAGCAGACGAAAGCAAAAATAGTGAAAGCAGTAGTGAGATTGACAGATATTGGATAGCAGGAAGGGAATGTAAAATGAAAGGAGAGAGCAGATTCAAGTGGGGGAAGTGATAAATGAAAGAAGAGGACAGGAACTTCAGGTTTTGAAAGATTGAAGTTGAGATGCATAGAGGGGAGGAGGTGGACAATCAATCAATCAATCAATAACTTTATTGTTCCCAGGGGGCAATTATTTTTGTAGCAGCACATGACACAGAGAAAACAGACAAAACAGACACAGTCAACATAAAGTACATAGTGGAAGTGGGGGCTAGGAGAGGGGGACATTTACGTCACCGTCTTGTCTCTGACTTCATCATACTGAAAGCTGAGGGTAGAAAAGAGTGTTTGTATCTGTTGTTTCTAGCTCGTGGCTGCTAAAGAGAGAACCAGAAGGCAGTACATGGAACATGGAGTGTAGGGGATAGGAGCTGTCAGACAGGATTGACTATACCTTTTTCATCAGGCTGCTAAATGGAGTTTTAGTGATTTAGCTACAAACTTTAACCATCCGCTTTAATTAACTTTTCTGTTTAGCACAGAGTGAGCCAGACCAACAGATATATGAAAATGTAAGGACACTTAATTAACAGCTCTGTAAAACAATGTTGTCAGAGTTGTGTCAACCTGAAATGAAAAACGCTGTTGACTTTGTTGGTTGCGGTTTTGTTCAATTGACTTTCAAAGTTTATTTTCAATTATGGTGCCCAACCAAGACTTGACTGTTTCTATAGCCTGGCCATTTATTACAGTGCTGACAGAACCTGGTGCATTAGGTTTAAAATCAATACACGTCCTTAGTTTTTGTTAAATTCAACTCAAGGAAGGATTCAGAGCACCATTTATTAAATTCATCCACCAAATTTCAAGATATGCAGATTTTCGAACCTGCTGATACAGTCATTTGTGTAGAAGATGTATAAGGAAGGAGAGAGAACACAGCCCTGTAGTGAACCAGTTGATAATGCGGTCAGGTCTGAGCGGTTCCTGTTCACTCTCACTCTCTGATGCCTTCAGATTAAAAAGTCTAAGATCTAGCCAACAGCATTTCTGTCCAAACCAAACTGTTCACCGAGTTTCTTCACTGTCAGGTGGGGCTGGATGGTGTTAAATGCTGATGAGAAATCCACAAACAACAGTCTAGCATGATTTCCACTTCTTAGCAATATTGACCACAGTTGATTTGTTTCCATGGAGTTGGCACCCTTTGTTGGCTGTGGGACAAATTGAAAATATGTAAGTATGTGAAAATGTGACCAAGCTGCTCAGCACAATTCCTCAGAGTTAAGCTGTTGATGGCATCAGGACCAGGGCTTGTTCTAGCTTTGTAGTGTTTGAAAGTCTGCACAACCTGTTGTTCCTCAGAGACAGTACTTGTGTGGAAAAAAAGTGCTCAGAGTATTCTTTAAAGCAGTTGTTTCCTTGCTGAAGTCATGTACATTAAATCTGGAATAAAATTTATTGAGCTCTTGAGCCAGTTCTAGGTCAGATGAAAACCCTTCTAGAGCCACCTTCATCCTATTGTTATCATTTGTTCCAACTGTGGTCCTGATACTGTCCCTAGGATGGAGAGGAAATGGTGAGAAAGGGCAAACTCACTCACTGTAACAAAGAAATCCAAATAATGTTTTGGATATTTTGATACACTTTCCTCCCACACTGGGAACTGTTCATATTTCTTGAAATCTGCTGCTTCCTCTCATACTTGTGGGTGACTAAAACACCAGTATTGTCGTAATCGTCACGCTAATGCATTGATAGGAAGATACCCACAAAAAAGAAAACTGGTTTAGTCACTTAATTTTTATAAATGTTTACATTTTTATATTTATACATCAGACGTCTCACAGTTGGCACAAAAGAAAAATATTAAACTGTGGTGTTTTACATTTGTTTAAATCATCGTTTTAAAAATCAGTAATGTAGCTGAGTATGAGCATGTGCAAAACATGCCTGTACTTGCATGTATGTCCTCCTTTGTCCACAAGTGTTTCTGTGAGCTGGTGTCTGTATGTGAGCTGGTGTTTGCCTGCATGAGAACCAGCCCAGTGGGAAGGCATCGCCCACATCACGGCACAGATGAGTCACACTCTGAAGCCCCAAAATAGACCAGGCTTGCAGTTACCCCTGCTGGGGCACACACATGTTGCATGCACTTGCATTCAGTATCTTAAACCTGCCACTGCTTAATGGAAATCTCATCTTCTCTGCAGGGCACCCTTTAAATGTTTAAATGACGCACCCAAAGCCACCACATCCCACACAAACTGCATTTATGTCTTTCCCCATTTCTCCATTTCTGCATGATCTAGGTCCAAACCTGACCCTCTTCTGAAGAGAGATCAGCGTGTACCCCTGGGCTGCAGAATGCATGCACTTTTTGACAAACTGGCCTGTGTCATCCATACTAAATGGGTAGAATGTCATCAGGCAGATGGTGTTACGTTATTGCAGAGATGACTGCATATGACCTCACCTCCTGATCTGGCTTACTTACTCTGCTAGATCAGGAGGCTCAAAGCATGTTTGATGGTTTGGGCCTGATTTACTATGATTGCAAATAGTGAGTACCAAATTGTGTGCACAGTCTTGAAAATTACAAGTTTTGTGGGTGATCTAATAAGATAAATTGTTTTGGAAACAGGTGCAAATATAGTGGAGATGGCTGTATTTAAATGAAGACAGCCATATTGAAATGATATGATGCAACATGTTTTGCATCTTTCACTGGTGTCTGTCATAGATACTGTGGAGATGACCAGTGTAAGCGCAAGAGGAATTTCTTTTCAGAGGAAATAAAGCTCTTAGTGCTAGAAACTGATGATCAGTTTAATGGGCTACTGAAATGAAATCTCAGTATTACAGAACAGAACAACTGCAAAAAGTCACGTTTGGCTTTATTCAGTGCGTCCTGGGTGCGTGGAAACCAGAGTCAGCATAACATATGCGGTGTATAACACTTGCACACATGTGCATTCAATGACTTTAACATATGGTTTATTTTTATAAGAGATGCAAGCAAAATGTTTGTCTGTTTGTGTGTTGGTTTTCAGGTTAAGTATTAGCCTTGCATGTCTATGGCCTACAGGTGTATTTGTCAGAGTGAGTAATTTGTCCTTGCATTTTCATAATTCTGAACAAAATCCATAGCATGCACTATTTTGCTTATTTAGAGACTATGCTCAGTGCACACCCTTAACAGATCAACTTTCACCTTTAGTAAACCTGGCGTCTTGTGTATTTGTTTCCAACAAAATTTTAAGTATATTTTGAAGAGAGAGGTAAGATCATACAGGCAGTTTTATTGATTAGTGTTGTTCAACTCCCTGATTGGCACTGACAGTGAGCATTCCTACAGCCTATTTTCTGGATACATACTTTATATACTACAATTTAATGTACTTAAAAGTATAATTAAAAGACTTTTAACTAGGCATCAGTGCTGAACAGCTCTTCAATATATTAATCATAACTCTCTCTGGTCCCTGTGGCTTGTTTGTCTTTTCTTTGTTGAAATATGGCAGAAATTATACATCCTGTCTGTAGCAAACCTGGATTCTTCTCAGATAGTTTTTTATGTGTGCTATTTTAAAATGAAAAAACGCAGTTAACAGGAAATCAGGCTGGGTAGGGAGAAGAGAGTATGGTTTAGCTGGTGTGGGGAAAAAAAAGTGAAAGCTGAACAGACAGATCTGATGATGTGGATGCAAAGATAAATTGTTACAGTTATCCAACATGTTCGGCCATTAGCAGCTGTTCTACACCTTTACTAGTAGTTACTAGTAACAGTATAGTTTAAAGCATAATAAAAAAAAAACAACCTTTTAGTTTAGCAGTTTCCAGTTTGTGAATGGCCTCCGCTGGTTTTGTTTGAATAGCAGTTACCATGCTCTGGATGCCTTTATAGCCACATTTTACAAAATGTACATTCACAAATACTTATGCCATCTGTATCCATTGTGTAAGTCCTTTTCTTTGACAAGCCAGTTATATCAGTTATTGGACATGGCTGATCAAGTAACAAGCAGTCTGTGCTTCAGTCAAGTGCTGTACCAACAATCTGCAACTTGGAGATGGTCTCTTGCGATATTTGTGTTTATAAGCAGGGCAAGGCCTTGAAATCACACCTACTGTATTTAATCTCTTACTGTGAGATTCACACAAAGCCTCATGAGAGAGTTGCAAACTTAAAAAGCTACAAGCTATTTTACTACAAAGGAGAAATTATGTATGTAAAGTACATATAGTGGCCAGAAAAAGTATGTGAATTTCTTGGTCTTCTGCATGAATTTGTCATAAAACGTTATCTGATCTTCATCTAAGTCAAGAGAATAAAAATAATAATGTGCCTAAAATAATAGCAATAAATAATAATAATAATAATAATAATAATAATAAATTCTGATCTTTCATGTCTGTATTGAGATCAACCATAAAAAAACACATAGTGAACCCTTGGAATAATGACATCATGATTTGAAGTGATTGAGGGGAAGATTAATTCACAAGTCTATCCAAAATTCAGAAAAGTAAAATGAATATATCATAATAGAGCTGGAGGAGGGGATTGCTGACCTGATGAAGAGATGTACAGTGCTGCGGCTTAGAGTTGTGCCTTAGCTAGACAAGAAGAGAGAAATTAAACGAGAAAAATCCTGACACAGCACCTCAAATGGTCAGAGACAGAAAATGATTATTCAAAGATTCTAAAAAAAAAAAAACAATTGTAATGTCATGTGGAAGTTTCTTTTACATTATGAATGTAGAAAGCAAGAGTGAGTGCATATAAAAGATAATGGGAGAATAATATTTTTTTTCTTAACAATTAAAGATTCCTTTGTTCCACATGGGTTTGGTATATTGATATCATGACAATGATGCTTTAATAAATTCATTTGACAGTGATTTTCATCTGTTTGCATACATTTAAAATTGTCCTGGAAAACTGAAGCATTCCTGTGCTGAGATCGGCCACAGTCAGAGAGAGAGAAAGAAGGGAGAACACAATAATTAATGAGCCGATAATCATCTAGGGTGACGTCAGGCTTTGACCTACTTTCAGTAACCATGAGATTCTAACAGAGCTGATGACTGCATTAAACACTGAAAGGTGTGCTTACGCTACGTATCATCATTGGACAAAGTCGTTAGCGATTTTACATTTTAAATACACAAACCTGACAAAAACATTGTAGAGAACTCTGGCTTAATCTCTTCTCTTCCCTCCCACCGTCCGCTCCTTTCATCTCCATGTCCTCTTTTGCTCGTTTTCTCTCTTTTATCCACCTTTCTCCTTTTAATTCTCAAAACCTCCTTCTCTTTGTCTATCCCTCTTTCAGTGAACATCCTTGTTCTTCTTCATGACACACTTTCAGAAGAGGCTCTCATTTGTTTTCTTTGAAGTCCGTCTTTATTCAGGGACATTGTCTCCATCTCTGTGTCTCCCCACCTTCCTGTGTTGTTAGACTTCGGCTCTCTCCCAAAGCACATTTTTTTCAGGTCACTGTCAATTTTATGCTATCTCCTTCCTCCTCTCTCTGTGTCTGTCTCTGTCTCTCTCTCTCTCTCTCTCTCTCCCTCTCTCTCTCTGTCTCTGTCTCTCATGCTCCCTCTCTCTTACAGAGAGTACATCAGCTAAAGATATTGCAGTGCGTCTACGGAGACACACAAAAACCAAGCTTTTTGCTGCTGATGAGAAGCTGCTGCAGTGTGTGTGTGTGTGTGTGTGTGTTTGTGGCAGGAGTCTCTTAAAGAGCCCTTGCCTTAGTCGAGCAGTGATTCTCAACCTGCAGTGCTCATCACCCTGCCAGCATATCCATCTCTACTCTCTTCTTGCTCTGTTCCTCATCTCTCCTCTCGCTTCATCATCTACTCTCCTCTAACTATTAACACTTTCTCCCTCATTGCTTACTTCTTTCGCAAAATCGTCGTCTTATTGCCATTGACTTCATTCACATACACATGTTGTGTCAGGGTTAAAGCCCATAGTCAGGGGTGTGTGAGTCATCAGTATTGCTGTAGTCAGAAGAGGGGGAATCTCCTCCTATCTCGCTCCAGCTGGACTTAAACCCACAGAGGAAACGTGAGTCATGACACCATGCTAGTTTGTGTTAAATGATTTAGGATATTCCTGCTTGTGTCTGTTGTTTAGAAGTTGCAATACTAAAACAAAAAAATGTCTTTCTTTTGTTGTCTGTGTGTTTATGACTGTGGTTGTGTGTGTGTGTGTGTGTATGTGTGTGTTTTTGCTTGGACCCATGTGCATTCTGTATGCATAAATGCGTGTGGGTGCACAGGCAGGTTCAGGGTCTCCTACAATGGCTGCAGCCATCCAGGACTTCCAGAGGTCAGAGTCAGACCGCCTCAATGAAGTCAAAGGTCACCTGGAAATTGCCTTATTGGAGAAACATTTCTTACGTGAGTTTGCACACACACACACACACACACACACACACACACACACACACACACACACACACACACACACATATATATAAAGTGAATATTAAGTGTGGAGCTGATGACATTTTCAGGCACTTTCCAGTCACATGTGTCTAAACACACTTTTTTTTTTTTTTGAATTTCTCTGTTGCTGCAATGTCATTACTAGGTTATTTGTTTGATATACACTGCACAAAGTTGCACACACGGTTACAACACATGGCATTGTTTTAATCAGCTTACAACTTTATCACATTTTTTTCTGTCCAGAGTTGCTTTCATTTCACACCAATTGTTTTGATGATGGGTTCAGACTTTTGTGCAAAGTCACCAATACATTAAGGTCTTAAGGGTTAAGGTCTTATTTGTGGGGGCCAGTCTTTGTGTGAAAATGATGTCTTATGCTGTCTGAGCTATTTTTTCACACTCTGAGCTCAATAAATCCTGCCATTGTCATCTTGGAATTTAAAAATAAATTAAAAATCCATTGAGACCTGGTCATTCAGTACATTCAGGTAGTCAGCTGAGCTCATTGTGTTGCAAGCTGAAACATATAAATCACTGCAGTAATTGTCCATTACCTTTTTGCTTAGTACTACCTTGAGGATTATCAATTCATTTGATATGGAAGTTAGAGCCAGGTATTTCAGTAAATGGGATGACAATCACCTGTAAGTCTGTAAGGCCTTGCTTGAAGAGTTGTTGATGCTCGCCACGCTGAAAATAGAATATCTAAAGAGCTTTGGCTCCGTCTGTTGACTGTCATGCAGATTGTTTACAAATGAAGAACATTCAACACCATTGTTTCGCTCCGCAGGAGTGGTCCACCAACAAAGATCATACTAAGAGCTACTATTCTCCAGAATGGCAAATTTCTGTGAAGCAAATATGATGCTTATCTGAATTCAACCCTACTTACTTTCTCACATTCACAAGCTTGGCTAACCTCATTTCCAACAAGGAGTACTGCTTGTCCTGTACCATTGCAGCATGTTGACAGTCACGTGGTACGTAATGGCCTGCAAAATCCCCCTACCCCCATTCCCTTCCTACTGTGCATGTCTATTAGCAAGAGAGAGTATGTGAAAGAAAATTCCTCAGGCTGCATCCTCTTTTATAATATGTGCCTGTGCTGGAATTACATCGTCACACCGCAGCATACTTCTTTCCTTCCTATTTGTCTTTTCCTAGCTTGCCCCTTTCCTTTTAAAAGATGCCTGTTGAGATTCTTTTTTACTTTTTTTTTTTATCTCCATCCTGCTGAGCTGTTCTTTCATTTTCTGCCTGCCATTCCCTGCTTTTCATTTCTGGATCAGTCAGTTCTCTTTTTACTCTTTTATCGGCTTCTCTTTTATCTTGCTTTTGATTTCCCTTTCCCTTTATGCTTTCTCTCTGTCAAATCCTGTAGTATGATCTAATATCCTTCTATGGACAAACACACATGCATACACACAAACACTCAAGCAGCTAAAACAACTGTTACACTTCCATGAGCTCAATGAACAGAAATGTCATCTTGGCTTCACCTAGGAATGGCAGCCACCTAGCATTTTTTAAAAGGACAACCTTACCATCTGTTGCTGATTGAGAAAGAGTATTAGCACCTTTGGGTAGTGTTTTCTTTTGAGCTTTATAACTGCATGCCGCTTCTCCTTACTTCTCCCTCACTGTTTTTTCCGTTTCTTTCATGCCTCCTAATCTCTTGTCCTATCTGTGGTCGGTGTAATTGTACTTCAGGGGACACTGAAATGTGACAGTCCATTAGCACCTAATGGAGTCCTGAACTATCTGCCCTGCACTCTAGCTATTGTCTATTCTAATTCTACTATTTTACTTTACACTCTATTGCTGCTTTCATATGCTTTGTGCTGTCATTGCACAATTAACAGTGGACTGAATGTGTGTGTATATTTATCATGTTTTCTGTTGTTTATTGCGTTGAGAAAGGATAAAAACAGACTTATGGTATATACAATTAGTTAACACTAATGAGATTAGTGGAGTGAAACAAAAGATTCCCTGTAGCAAGACATTATGGGTTTACATGTTGGGGTAATGGCTTTTCTAGAGCATTGGTAATCACACATACCATACCACATACCGGGCCTGGAGAAGATTAACCATAGTTTGTGCATTGGCAGGATTAAAAAAAGAAATGCAATGTTTGGTTTAAAGGACAATTCTTGTTTCTTTAAATCTGGCATATGTCAATGAATATGACTGTTGTGGCTCTTGTGTTGGGGGAACTGGCACTGGCAAGTCCTGGGATCTAAGTAAACTGATGATTTATATTTATGTTTAAAAATGGCAGATAAATCAGCCCTGTGCACTGATTTCCCCAAGTGAAAAAAACAAAACACCCAGTGGTTTCCTTGTGTGGCTGCTTTTGGTTGAACTCCAAGTAGGGAAGGCAAAACACCTCAAAACAACTTGTCTTCTTCAACTTATGGATTCCATGCTAGAAAAGTGGCCTGTGAGGGATAATCCGACTACAGGGATCCAATTTTAACTGCTGAAAAAGTAAAGTTCATAGAACCTTCACTGTACAGTTTCTTTTACAGTGGTTTGTTTTGAAAATGTGCATGTCCGTATGTAAGTGCCAGAATTACATGTTATGATATTCTTTATTCCAAAACCTATGGAATTGGTATTGGTATTGGTATTGGTATATGGAATGGTATTGAATGAAGGACAGTTGGTTCTGTGGTCAATTCTCTAATTGTGCATCAGTATTTTACCCTAGAATGATTTGAGCCTATTGGATCCCTTTCACACCCAGAGTGAACTGAGTGTAGGCGTTTTCTATCTCTCGCTTTCCCTCTGACGTCTTTCTCCCTGCTGCCTAAAATAAAGCTGGGGCCCACGCTGTATGCTAAAACAAACACACTGCTTAAGTATATTGTTTTCTGACTTCACAGGAGGCATGAGTTTCCATTCCAGATGGTGTGTGGATACAAGCCTTTTCCCTTGGCATTTGTTGTGATTGAGTCGTGCTATTCTCAGGGCACTTAATTGGTTAATTTGTAACCATGTTTCCGGACATTAGAAGATGCTAACCACCACACGTGCAGTGAGGGTCACAAAGGCCTGCTGTGATACACTTGTTTCCTGCTTCCGTTCTCTTTTTGCTGCAATTCCTTCTTTCCCTTGTGTGTGTGTGTGTGTGTGTGTGTGTCTGTGATTCTGCACATATAAATCCAATAACAGACTAATTTAAAGGACCAGCACTACCTCTCATGGTCTCTTTTTGTTTTCATTTTGATAAATGCATACATATATATATTGAGCTTATTGAACTTTGATAAAATGCTACAATAGTTACCTAGCAGTGAACTTTCTTGTGCAAAAATGTGCAAAAAAACATTTTTGAAAAACTAAGCTAAACAATATTGAGAGACATTGTTGTGTGTGTGTACATCTGTAGAATATGTTATTTGAAGACGTTTGATAATGGTCTTATTCATCCATCATTAGCCATACTGCTTATTATTATTACTATAAAGAATAATATGGTCAACCATTCCTTCATTATGCATAGTCTGGCTGCTTAATCCTCCACTCCTTCAGATCTTTGTAAGGTTGGAGGTTTGTAGCAGCTGCCACAGAAGACGCAAACACAGTGGAAATGTAAATTATTATCATACAGCTGTACTGTATTTGCCTGTGTGTATGGAAATGAACGTGTGAGCAGACTTAATGTGCTAAGCTGTATAGCTTTCTTTCTCAGTCTCCCCACTCCTACTTTTAAACGTCACTGTCTTACTTTGTTTGTCCTCGTGTCCTATTTTTGCTTTCCTTATTTGCTTTTCTCCTAAAGTTAGCATTTTGTGTCTCTCTTTTCTTTGATTACAAAACACTAAATTTATGCTTGAACCAGCTGATAGACATTGGCAAGCTGAAAAACACATATAATGTAATCATGGTGAACACAAGCCAAATTTTGAAGTCCAGCCTTGTCCTGTCAAGCTAACTACATGTTTGTAGGTTTGTAGTTGCTCTATATTCTCACATTGCACTATGTAATAGGCCATCCCTGCCTTAATTGGGATTTATTGGTTTTACTGTTAATAGTTCAATTCCATAACATAAAAAAGAGAGTGTGTGAGTGTGTGAGAGAGAGAGACTGTCCTGGCTGAGGTCATGTATTGAAGGTCACTGCAGGGGAACAGGCCAGTCTTTGTGCTCTACAGTGACTGGCTGATCAATACAGTGTCCTAGCGGCTGTCCTACTTCACGCTGGGCAGGGAAACGCACATGAAGGCTACACACAAAAATTGCACAGTGCCGCTACAGCACAAACAAAGGTTAACGGATCCAGAGATGAACTGCAATAGCCTGGTAATGGAATGCCTTCTTAATAGTACAATTTTGAAAAATCCCTAAACTCACCAGTATTTGGAAACCATCCATATTTTTATTCCATTGGTGTATATAAAAGAGACATTAGGAAGTGTCTTTTACCTTGCTGTAACCTAGTACAGTATTGATAAGAATTCACAGATTTTCACCTATACACCCAAACTTTGTAGGTGTCCACAGACTATGCTTGATTGATAGGTTAAGGAATCAGCTTACTTGAGAAAGTCAACAGTAAGTGAATTACTTAGGCGAGAATGTCAACTCCTTTACTAGCCATCCTTTTTAGCCAATTAAAGTAATTTAATAAAGTCTTAGTTTAAAATTTAACAATGAGTAAAACTTGCACAGCCCCTGCTAAGGAGACATCCTTTTCTATTGCTGGGGAGCTCTATTCTACACAAGTCTTTGAGGCAGAATTGGTCTTGACAGCACAGAAGCAGAGGTTTCTGTAAGTGGAGTTTCATGTTAGGAGGACATGTAATTCATGTATTAGTGTAGAGACCTCATTTTTTGTTGTTTTGTTCAGTGTACTCTGGTTCATGTTGGAATTTAATTTCATTTTGCCCTCATGGGCAAGTAAATAGTTTTTGTTGTTAATCAGTATCTGTTGCAGAACATGTGAGAATGCAACAGATGGCCATGTGGGTAGAGAGACTTAGAGATAATTGACAGACTCAGCCTTTTGACCAGGGAGCAAGTGCACAACATGGTGATCTGTTTGAGTGAATGAAAATGTTTACTAGACAGTAACTTGGTTCCTGGTGATAAGGTGAGACTGCAGAGTCTTCACCAGATACAGAATCTATGATTTAATGAAATCTACTGTATTATGTGAAAAAGATACTGTCCTGCAAACAAAACCTTATATTATGGAAGTTGTTTATTTCATATTTATTGTACTTCCCTTATAAATCTTGAGCATGCACACACAGTAAAACAACACAAGACAGACATACTAGAACATCTCGTTACCTGTCACACACATTGCCTGTCAAGGAGTCTCTCTCTGTGCCACTGGAAGAGGTCGGTAAAGGAAAGGAAGTGGGTTTTTATATTACAGGTAGGACTGTGAAGTTTGAGATTCAACCACGAAGGAAGAAAGTGAAACAAATGAGTGAAATCTAGGTCAGAGATATCAGGGCAAGAGTGGAAGGAGGCCACTGAAAGAGACTTTTAAAGAGACACAAGACAAAAAGAAGTACAGTACTTGCTAACTATTTCCATCAGCTACAAGCTACAGCAGAATGATTACAAAATAAAAAATTGGAAAGATATAATAAGGTTAAATGATTAATATTTAGACCCAGTATTTGTTTGACAATGTGAATCATTTAAATATTTAGAAAACACAAAAGTAAAGTTTAAGAATAAAGGCAGCATTGGCAGTTTGTTTTTTTGTTGATTTGCTACAGGTTTCATTTCAAATGCATAGGTAAAAGTGAGCATGATGTCTCACCTTCTTTGAAAAGGTGTTATGTAATATTGTATATGAAATTAATAGGGGGAGGGGGTATGATGCATTCTTTTTTTCAGTACATTTGTCAGTACATTTAGATTGCCAGTGTTGGGTTGAAATTATTTTCTGTACCATAGGTTCTTAAATGGTGTATTAATATCTGCAGAGTGACTCAAGGCCATCTTCCTTTCTGTTCAAGTCAAGTGTACTGTGGCAAATGCTGTGGAGTTTGGGAACAATGAGAAGCTAAAGTGAAGTGACCGCTTCTCCCTCTCTGTGTCTGTCTTTCTCTGAACCCCCAGCCTCATGCCCCCACTTTCCTTAAATGAAAGGAGCCATTGTTTCTGGCCTGGATTGAAAAACTCACAAAGTACTTTTCCTTTAAGGTTTTATAAAACTTTGCCTGCTTACATGAAAAGCGATTACTTTGTTTGTGTGTGCACAGTAAGCAGGCACACGTATGCACCTGCACATACATTTGTACTTCAGAACACAAAAAACATGCAACACATACTCTCACATATTGACACAACCAGTCCTATAAACCCATATTGACACATGAACATGTATAAATTGTTTGTTTGTCTGACTGCTCCAGCGTGCTCACAAATCTCAGATTCCAGGCCCTCTTAGTCTGCTGGTAACCCAACAAAGCCCCACCTCTCTTTACCTCTGCTGCCCTCCTTCTCTTTTTACCCAGAGCCTAACACACTCATACCAGCTCCGGTCACTGACCATCACTCTCTGTGTGGAAGCCTATTGAAATAATCTCCTGTGTTTCTAGTGACAGACTGGCATAGAGAAGCCTTTCCTTGAGCTTCTGTTTTTCTTCTCTGTTTTTGTTTTTTTGTTTTTTTTTTATGGAATATATAAGCATGGAGCAACACTTTAATGGACTTTGACAAGTTTTGAGGTAATTGGGTAGCAAACTGCAAAAAAAAAAAAAAAAAAAAAAGCTGGTTTGGAACTGGAGAACCTGCAGCTGTGGCTCGATATCAAGAAAAGACCAAGGCGGCCACTCTGCCGTCCCGCTCCTGTGCGAGTGTTCCAGGGACGGGACAACTGCAGAGACGGATGGGTTTGTGCAAGATGGAGGACTGCACCCTTGACAGCTTTGAGCTGCTTTACAGTGGAACTTTTGATAAGCTCAGAAGCCACAAAAGTAACCTCCATCTCAGTAAGTTTCAGCCTAAATATCAGCTCTATGTATATTGTACATTGTAGCTTTAATAAAGCTTCTTCTGGCAACCACACTGCATTTTTAAAACTATTTTGTCAGGAAGTGATCAGCTATACAAGCCTAATTTTGGTACCCCAAGTTGTACAAACTAACTCTAACTAAGTTCACTAAATAACTACTAACATATTTTATAGCCTCATCTTTATTGGAATATCAGTGAAACCTCAGGATGCCAGTCAGTTTCAGTCAGCATTTGCTGAATAACCTCTAACCAAGAAAGTTAAGTCTTAAGCTGCACAAAGATCACCTCAGCAGCCGCCCAAACTCAGCACTGTTCAACTAAAAATAGCAGCTCTTCCACAATGGTGAATCATAGAAACTGAAGTCACTTCAGCTGGATTTTGAAACTAGCATTGAAATAATCCAGTTTTAGCTTTTCATTTTCTTTACTTCATTTATTTTGTTATTGTATTCTGTATATTTTAAATGTGTGTCATGTAGGGGGTAGAAAGGAAGTCCTTCATATGACAGACAGGATAATTCTGGCACACTGTTGGCGGCACACATGCTAGGTTGCATTTTTTGACGGTGGCAAAAGATAGTGTGGTACAATCCAGCTGAAGATAATTTCTACTTTAAATATGTTGTTTTATTTAGCTAGATTATTTTAAACAAACGCGATTGAAATCCATGACAGTGTTTACACCACTAAGTGGTGAAAAGTATTATAATCCCACAAAATTATTCAAGAGTTTCATGTTAAAACAATAGCACTAGGAAGAACATGCAGTGCCAGTGTCAAGTATACTGGGAGTAACGCAAAGCCACTACACATTTACAAAGGCGGTGCTGAATCTAAACAGCCATCGCTGAATTAAAGGAAGAACCTAATCACAGTTAAGTTGGCTGCAGGAGCAGACAGTTGAAAACAAGTTAAGTTAACTGTGTTAAGAGTGCTAGTGTTTGCAGCTACTTTCTAAGCATATTAGCTGATAACTCTGGTGGTCAAAGACAGAAATAACTCTCTCACAAATGAAAGTCCTGCATCCTACAGTACTACTATATGTAATTTGTCAGTTTTTTTCAGTTTCATTTCAGAACAGTATATGTTTATTAGTATTAGTTTATTTGTTATTAGTTGCATGCATTGATGTGAAAATGTTACAATTGCAGCTGACTTAAATTACTTTCTATACTGATCCAATCATGGATTGATTCAATCACGGATCAAGTAACAAGGTGCGTATTGAATCATTTGAGATAGAGAGATACTTACCCCCACTAAAAACCTCTAAACCTACCTCTCAGGACATTTTACTCAACTAAAAACTTAGCCGTATCTTAAATAACTTCACCACTCTAATGCTCTGACTTTAACCTTATCTGGCACTGAATATACTTTATCACCCAAACTAATCAAGACAACAAGCCCCTCTTGTCTTCAGCTGTATCCTTGGCACATTTAATTACCATCAACATAGTACAAATACTGTATTGTGTGCTGCTTTCAAACAATTATTACCACATAGTATGTATGTAGCTCTTACCAAATTGCTCCTTTTTAGCTTTTTTTTTTTTTCCTCAGAGTTTCATGGAAAGATTTCTGGAGAGAAGGTCAGAGCTATTAAAAGTGTCTTCTCCTGGCTTGGCATTTCAGCTGATCTTCTCTCTGTTTTACAGACAAATGGTTACTAGCTGCTTACGGGGTCTCATTATGGCAAAAGAGACCCTGTGACATGGTAACCCAGGATGATGATTTATATATAGAAGACAGCAGTCCAATTTTAGAAGCAGAGCGGGCATGTTGACATTATTATTAATATGCAATGTGAAGTAGAGGGCCTCTGTGGAACAGGAAAATGTACTCTTGTACTTTCACTTACTGCTTCACTTTGTCTGACACACATAGCATATTGTGGCATGCAGGGGTATTACACACTTCCAGTCCCCCCCCCCTCCTTACAGAGTGAGTAAAGTGAGTGAGTAATTATATGGTCACATAGTCAGCCTATGTATAAGTTAATATACTGTCATTGCAGTTATATAACACTGGATATTTTAAGGGAAAACACAGATCTTATGAGATGTAGTTATTGTTAATAACTTATTTTAAAAGAGCTCTGACTGTATATCATGAACTTACAGGTACAGTCAGAGGCATAACAACTGAAGCACGGACACGTATGTAGTTAAAATCCACAGGGCCATTTCAGATCTGACCTAGAGTGACCTGCAGGCTGTACACCTTTCATCCAGGGGCAACTGCGATGGGCTCCAGCTGTTATTCACTGTAGCTGCAGGTGATCTGCCATTCTATCTAAGCCAGCTGGGATCTACTGCATGATATGAGCTACACTCTCAGAATAGATTGCCGTAGATGGACAGAAATGGTGCAAAAGTGTTGCGAGGGAATGCAAAAGTAGCTCTAATAAAAATTCACCTCTCCATATACTAAATACAGTATATGGCACTGTTAGTAAGAGCACCCACTATTATTGCCAGTGCTGTAGCTGCAGGAGGTGCTGGCCGTGAATGTTTTATTAGTGTTAGTGGGAAGAGATAAAGAACCAGAGTGCAATATTAGATTAGGTGATGAGAAGGAGAACCTGAAAGTTAAATTCTTGTAATATGAATCCCCTGCAGTCTGTGTGATCCAGGGATCGCAGAGAGAAGGGGGATGGGAGGCAGGTGGTACACAGTTTCATTGCACACCCCTGCTTTTATCATTTGCTTTACTGTATGGTAAAAGAAAAAGGATAGCATTTCAACTTTGTGATTTAGGTTGGAGAGTTTTTTTTAAGAAGCTGCTGTGAAAGTCTTTTTGTATGTATGTAAATGCTATTTTTCTTAAGTTTTTGTTTGTTTTAAGAAGGATTTTACGTGTACCTGTGCCTGTTGTTTTTATGGCTAATTTTGTAGGCACTTAAATGCACGCAGGTATTCATTCATTTATTCCTCTTTACATGTGCACAGTCTCATTGCCTGTCTTTCTCCAATATTCATGTTCACTTTAGTCAGGGACAATGGGCTGAGAGGAAACACCACTGATGCTGCACTTCAGGCTTAGAAAGCAGTGATACCTGAAACTACCTGATGCTAGCAGCTGACTGACAGGGGACCGAGTGTGTGGGGGAGGGGCAGGTGAAGGTGCGAGAGATATGGGGGAGAGGGATGAAACAAGAGACACACAAAATGTTTCTTCCTACACATTGTTGGGTGTTGACAAGAAAACCTAAGACTTCATCAGTAGCAACAGTAAACGACTAAAAAGCATCTTGTACAAAAGGAAACCTGTTAATACAGAGAATGGCCTGGAAAAGAAACTGTTATGAAAGAATGCAAAAAGAAAAGCAAAAAATTACTTACAAGCAAACTGTATTGTATTAACATTTGAGATCTTGATCTCCAGTCTCCTCGTTGTGTTTTGTAGAGGAGGAGCTGAGGAAGCTGCGGGAAGAGACCAATGTGGATTTCCTGCGGCAGGAACTGGAGAAAGAGCGAAGCAGGAGGATAGACCTGGAACAGAAGATGAATGAGGTGCTCAAGTCCAGGTAAGACAGGAGACAGACACACAGACAAAGAGCAGAGTGAAGTGCAGTGATGTGGGCAGAGGAGATGAGGAATAAATGTGCAAGATGGGAAGTAATAACAAAGAAAACACAGGAAATGGTGACACTGCACTTCGTAACAGTTATCACGGGCCACGTGTGTGTTTGTGTGTTAGTTCCGGAGCTACCAAGGTTCCTGTTATAAATAGAAACGTCAGCAGCTTGGTAGGCGGGGAAGTCCACAAGGAGATGTGTGTGTTTTATGGGACATGGAAAGAGAGAAAAAACAGAAACGAATCATGTGCTGGTCTGTGTTGCCAGGTGCATGCTGTGACACAGTAGCTATGCTGGTGTCAGGAAAAGCCTGCGTCTCTTGCTATAAGCTACACCACACACCACACACACACACACACACACACACACACACACGTATTACAGCCAGAGAAACGCAGCCTTAAGAATGTTGGAGACAGTTCAAGGTTTTGTAAGAGGTGAGCCAATGTGGGATGACCTGAATGTTTTACTCAGTTAATCCTTTGCGAGAGGTATCTACATGAAGCTGGAGAGGTGCATCTGAGGACAGCAGACAGTAAACATTTGTCCTGTCACTAATATATCCTCAAGTGTTCTTGAGCAAGGCAGTGAATGACTTTGAGAAGAAATTAGAAAAGCTGGACTTGAAATATTTATGCGATTTACTGCTTGTTAAATTGGAAATAATATATGTCTCAATGTGACACAGGTTTGGTGTTCAGAAATAATAATAATAAAGTACAGTACATGTCAGTGTTTGCTTTTTTAGTCTCTCTTTTAGGCTCTTTTCATTTTTTCTGCGCATTTTGCTTGTCCGAAAATATTCTGTTCATGCTGCCACTGGCTATGACACAGTATTGCTAGGATTCACAAGGAAAGAGACTAAAATTGCTTCTCGTCTATCTCTTTGTAACTCTTAAGACAGTTGTTGATTTATCCAGTGCAGCAACTCCGCATACATTAACAAGGCAACTTCCTCAAACGTGTCTGCCATGGTACTGCAGCCCTGACAATAGAGAATTGAGATTGAGACTCTTGACGAATCTTCACGCTTCTGTTTCTCTCTCCCCCTCAGGTTGGAAGACTCTCCTCCACAGCCTCCCCGAAAACAGCAGTCACCCTCAAACAATGGAACAGGTAACGCCACAGAAAAAGGGGGATGGAGGGTTCGGGGGGGAGTGGCAGTTCTGGAGGACATACAGGAAATGAGTAGGAAAGGAAGACTTTGATGTGCTCCGAATGTGGGAGCAAATCAATAGGGGACGTGGGATGTAGGATGTGTGTGGTGGAGTGCTTGATAGGAACATAGTGTTTCGGAAGTGTTCATGGGTTACTGTAGGGCATACAACAGAGGGTGATGACAGTGAAACACAGAAATGCACACAGCATTTTTTCATATGTGCAGTTAGTTGAATAAATATCAAGCTAGCAAGACATGTAATTGTTCTATGCAGGTTAATTACTTCTCATTGCACTACAAATGTCTGTGTCTGTGAAATGAGTCAGTGAGGGAGGGGAGGGGCTCACTAGTGCAGTAATATTTAGTATTCAGGTGGACTTCCAATGACCCAATAGTGTTTGTGTGTGTGTACTTTAGAGAGAAATGGAAGGAGAGACGGAGAGGCTAATTTTGGAAAATGGGTTATGATTGTAGATCACTTTATCTAGTGCAGACAAGCCTGAACTCTAACTAGTATCAGAGGTGTGTGTGTGTGTGTATGGGTCTCGCTGTTTGTTCAGGATGGATTAAGAGCGAGTATTTGGGCTTGTTCTTGCGGATAAAAGATAGAGCAAAGTGATAAAGGAGAGAAGAATAGAGTGTGTAAACTACACATCTAAATGGCTTCAAACAGAATGTCATAAGCACAGAAATATGGGTTTATTGTAAATCTATGGCAGGAATAACAGTCTTGCTGGTCGATAGCAGGATAAATGATCTTGCTGGAACTTTGACATAATTACAATTTCTTGTTTTTTCTTTTTCACAGTATCTAATGACAGGGGTCTTTAATATGCACTGCATGGCTCTTTATATACCTAATGCAAGGTTGGCTGGCATGTAAACTTTTCCAACCTAAAAGGAGCACAGCTACCGAGGCACTGCATGCTTGAGTCCATGCTCCTTGATTTTGGAAGTATAGCTATAGGTTGCTAGTAAACTAGTTAGCAGAGCATGCTAACATTGGCCTTTCGTATGTGCCTCCGTTTATACTCTCCTGTCTGTTCTCTGCAGCGGATAAACAACAGAAGGAGGTATGGAGTTCTCGGCTGCAAAAGTGGCTGTACGAGCGCTTTGGGGTTTACATTGAAGACTTTCGCTTCCAGCCGGAGGAGAGCACCGTGGAGACTGAGGAACCGCTAAGTGCTAAAAGGTGGAAACTGCTTCAGAATAGAGTGTCTGCCTGCAGTATTGATTATTTTGTTCTAGTTCAAGGAGATGTGGAGTCAGACAGCTAGACAGAAGCTCCTAACTGCTATACTGTATGTACAGTATGTATGTATTTCTGACATGTGCCACATGTGATAAGGTGCAACATGTTGGTTGCTAGATGTGATGTATTTAGCCTTTGTTTAACAGACAGAGAGGACAGGAAGTTAGAAGCTCTTTTCTCATTTATATTCTCACTTGTTCCTTTCTTTGCTTCTGACTAAAGGCAAATGAGTCATTCTAAGCTTTTGAAGGCCAAAGTTTCACCACCTCCTCACACACTGTGTGTGTGTGTGTGTGTGTGTGTGTGTGTGTGTGAGAGACTGCACGCGCTTTTATATTGTGTAAACGTTATCACGTACATGTGTTCTGACCTTAATTTTTTGGTGTTTTCTACCCAGGTTGACAGAAAATATGAGGCGACTCAGTAAGTAATTAAAACATGCACAAACAAATACAAAACTATGATAGAATCAGGGCCTGTTAGAATGTTAACTGCGCTAAGAGAAATGCTGCAAAGAAAATACTGATCAATAGTTTAATGAACGTGATAAACTACAGAAACATGAGTGTTGGTAGCCCTAAACCTCCCTTAAACACTGCCTCTTTGTTCCTTAAGCAGTAATAAAGTGGATTGTAGTGTTGCTTTAAGAAAACAATTGTCAGTTAGTCTTAAATGCGTCTTCAGTCTTATAATGACCCATTCAGCTTGTTTAAATGGAGAAAGGTTGTCATTGTGTGCCCCACACTGAACACAGAGAAGAGAAAGAAAATGCAAAAGCTGTCTAATGAGATAAGGAAGGAGATAATTGCCAGGGTAAAGGCTGCAAGACTTTATCTAGGCAGCTTGGTCTGGGGCCATAGTTACAAATATACTTAAGAACTTAAAACAGAAGGAAAAAGTGTCAAATATTCTTTCTGCCATGCTTCATAAAAAACTGTTTAACTGTGTAATTCCACAGTTCAGTACTGCGTAGTTCACAGACTTTTGACATGTTTTCAGTTTTTTAAAATATTAAATGTTTTTAGAAGCAAACCAATGATTATCCTGTACTATTTTAGATTTAGATTATTCAGTCTTTCAAGAAACAATGAATAAATGCCCCTACCTGTGCTTTAGAGCGAGGAGCCAGACCTGTCACCAACTTCTTAAGGAACCTCTCCGCCTTATCTAATTGGCACTCCGTCTACACCTCAGCTATTGCCTTCATTGTGAGTATACATTTTCCTGCTCATAATTTCTAATTATCATAAAATGTATACATCCAAATACACTATTAGATTCTTTCATTACATTTGAACTTTATAAACTTTGCTCTGAAAGAAAAGATCATGTTAACCTTTTGCACGCCGCATTATGTTTCTATTTGCCCCAGATTTATATGAATGCTGCTTGGCATGGCTGGGCCATTCCTATGTTCCTCTTCCTGGCTATCCTGCGCTTGTCTTTAAATTACCTCATCGCCAGGTAAGAACATTTCATAACTATTCAGTAGACAGTTATTTTGCCAATAATATCAGTAGTTAGTGTTGTGGCAGCAGGTTGTAAAGATGTAGCTAGGAAAAAATTTTAGGATTGGAGGGGAGTAGTTTATTGGCCTAATTTCACCCAAACAAAACACCTGCTAAAAATGTACAATATTCATGTTTTTCCTATTTTCCAGAGGTTGGAGAATCCAGTGGAGCATTGTGCCTGAGGTTTCTGAACCTATGGTAAGATTACTTCAAACTTCTTCTTTCTCAGCCTCCAGTTTCTGTTTGTCAGAAGGAACCATGAAAATCAATCTTATAAACTTGTCTTCATGAACTTTGTTTTTTGCAGGAACCTCCGAAGGAAGACTTGACTGTGTCTGAGAAGTTCCAGCTTGTACTTGATGTTGCACAAAAAGCACAGGTACAATAAGCATTAAAATTCCTCTCATATAGTGTATATATATATATATAAAACAGTATTGCTTAAAAGTCATTAAACTCTCTTTACAGAACCTTTTTGGTAAGATGGCGGATGTTTTGGAGAAAATAAAGAAGTAGGTTTTTGTATTTTAAACATTACCGTGAAATATCAAACTAAAGCACATAAGATAAACAAAATATTAATGTAAGTTTGTTTTCTTTTTTCTCCCTCTGTATGTGTCTCTGTGCATGTGTCAGTCTTTTCATGTGGGTGCAGCCAGAGAGCACAAGGAAACTTTACATCTGTTTATGGGTGACTTTCATCACTTCCTGCGTCATGCCATACAAACTGATGGGCTTTATGATTGGTAAGACATGTACTCACACACACACACACACACACACACACACACACACATACACACACACACAAAACTTATTTACCCTTCTAAAACAGCTCAGACTGTATTTGAATGGATGCAAATCACTTGCACATCAATCCAGAACAGACCCACACACATTTGATGCATTCATACAGCACTGTAACTGTTCTCTGGGTGCAACTGCAGGCTGCTAGCATGCATCTGTGATAATATTAGTTTCAGCTAAACAAATAATGCTGTGGGTTCAAATTTCTTTTGTAGGTGCTTAGAGCTGAAATAGTTGTTGACAATGGTTTTGTTCATTCGGCTAGCTAAATATACTTTTCTGCTACATTTCTACCATACGTGGTAACCAAAAACACTGTCATCTGCAGTCAGTTTGATGCAGTTGTACACACCAATGTTGTCTAGCAAGGGTCCAATTACCGGTACTGTCAAAGCGTTGTCTCTTTCAGTAAATTTGTGGTTTTGCAATAAAAACATTTAAAAGACACTGGTCTGGCTCCAGACTTTTCAATTGCCAACCACATGTTAAATGTGTTGAGTGATTCAAAAAGGCTGTTTGGGGAAACAGTTTATCAATCAGTGATTGATTGTATTGCCACAATCAATAGGTTTGAATTAGATACACTTAGCAACAGGAATGTCATGTAGCGTGCTACCAAGCTGACTACCAAACTGAGAGTTATTCTTTTTATAGGTGTATACTAGTTCAAAAAGCTGGCTCAGTTTTTGCATTGAATGCTTATTTTTAAATGGTCGTCTGTTCCAAACACGCTGTATGAACATACAGGATGCATTTTATTAACACTTGAAGAGAGCAGGGAATTAGATAAATGGATCCATAAATACATTTAGCCCCAGGTTTGAGTTGAGCTTCTTTCAGATAAAGGTAAAAAAGCCCAAAAACAAAAAAAAAAAAGGAGTCAGGACACTTTTCACAACCTTTTCCAACTTTTGCTTTATAAGATTTTGTTCATTGTCTCTCCTTACATAAGAGCTTTATTCATCTTTGTTCCTGTGCCTGTTTTTCCTCTTGCCAGGCCTGTACGCTGGTATCAAGTTCTTCATCATAGACTTCTTGTTTAAGAGCTGTCCAAAGCTGCGGGACAAGTACGACACACCCTACATCGTGTGGAACAGCCTTCCCACTGATCCCCAGCTTAAAGAGAGGACCAATGCCACTGTGTCGCGACGGGTAAGGAGAAACAAAGACACATCTTTATCACCTCTTTTACTGCCGCATCTCACATGATCTAGTTTAACTAACTCTGAAATAAAACATTTACACAACTTAGTGTGAGTCATATCTTAGACAAAACATGCTTACAATAGTTTGCACATTTACTCTATCCTAATCATGTTGAAGATGTCCTGGCTGTTAATCTGAAAACTTAAATTTAACCTGGTCTAGTGTCTTGGAAACACTAACTTTGTAGAGGCTCCAGGTACAAATACTTTGCAGTTGGGTTATAATTAATCAAGAATCAACTGCATTGATGCCTTTGGGGTCCACAACACAACAGAGAAAGTGATGTGCTACATCTACTGTTGGAGTGACAGAGTAGTTGGAGATCATATTCAGCTGCAGGCCAGGCGCAGTCTTTGATGTTGGCAAGAGTCCACCTACTGAAGTGTCAGTCTACATCCCACCACTGACCCTTGTGTTGGAGCAAAGAGAGAGGAGAGATCAAAATATTATCTCTCCTATCAATAATACATCAAAACGTAGCCAGTCACTGTCATGATTTGCCGTCTCTGCATGGATACCACACAGTTTCTGCATATGTTGGTTTCAGTGTGTCAGTATGTGCTGTGTGTGCGTGTGTCTGTCTGTCTGTGTCCTTGTCCTCTGTGGCCTTAGTCACAGGTGTACTCTGTCATTTCTCTCTCTCAGCTCTCTGGCATTGAGAAGGTAGGGACTCTGGTGTGTCTCCCTTTGGTTCCTCTACTGTGCTTGGGTGTGCCGCCAGCTCACCTTAAAGCGTGTTTGTGTATGTGTGCAATCTGTGACACACCTTGAGACTGTCTGTCAGTGACTGTAAACAGAATGGATCAAAATATCATCATAGTTTATACCTGTAATTTCATAATAGATTTTTAGTCATTTCTAAAATTTCTTTCCATATATGAACTTTATCAACTTTTGAGTAACATTTGACATTTTTGATCCACTGACATAGGTGCTCTGTGAGAAGTACTGCATTAGTATTTAACAAGTAGTTCAAATACATGCTGTAGAATATTCCCCTAGTGCCGAGTAACTTCTTTTTAGCTCATTAAATTGCCTGTATCCCCCATTGTATGTAGTTATTAACCCTCTAAAGTATGTGCTTTAAGAATTTGAAATGCTGCTGCTTCATAACCTAAGCTTGTTTCATAATGTAACCATTTATTTTAAGATGACTTGACAGCAAAAAAATATTCCAACTTCAATATGAAAATCAAGGTACAGTTGTGGACCTGTGTATATATGACTAACCTGCCAGCTGTCTTTACTGTTATGGTATGTATGCTTGATGAATGACTGCCCTCTGTGAATGATGAATGACACTCTGTGCTTTGCATGTAACATCTAAGCCTGCTGCAAAGAAGTGCACATGCAAAAAACTACATGATGCAGCAGTAAAGGTTTTTGAAGTATGACCACCTGTCTCCAATATGCGTGGAAATGTGGATCCCACTGGATGGTACCCCATAATGTGCAAAGATACTGATTTAGATATTTCTTCTGTTATCATCACACTTTTCTTTTCCTCCTCTCTCACATGCCCTTTTTGTCTCTTTCATGACCATTTTTGTTTTAATTCCATTTTCCTGTCATCCTGTTTTTTTTTTTTTTTTTTTTTTTTTTCTTCTTTAACCATGCCCCCCTCCTCTCCTGCCTCTCCTTCTCCACTATCCATTTATCTCCAGGTTCAGCCAGTGGTCTCTCGCAGCAGCCTTGCCGCTGTTCCATGTGGGGTGAGTAGAGAGGAGGAGACTGGACGCTCTCACAGCACCAAGAAGGGAGCTTTTCATGAGATCTTCAACCTGCCGGAGTCAGAGCGCCCTCTGGCGGGTGAGGACGCATACTGCACCTTAAATAAAACACTATGTACCTGTTTTCAGTGGCACTAAATGTACTAAATCTTAGCCCATGTCTCACTTTTAGCTAAACTGAATTTCACTCTTATTAAGTAATAAAATATGATAATATTTTTGGATAATCTCAAAACAATGTTGTACATCCAGTATGTCTAGCTCTTAAGAAGATTTTTTATTAATAATGTTTAATTAAGGTATTATTATTATTATTATTATATTATTATTATTACTAATACTGTAAATAATATACTCAGTGTTTTTTATCCTGTGTGTTCATAGTGTGTGAAAATGGCTGGAGGTGTTGCCTAATAAACAGAGACAGAAAAATGCCCACAGACTACATCAGGAATGGCGTGCTTTACGTCACAGAGAAGTAAGTGCGACATATGCTCTTATGAGGGCATGTTTTGGTTGTGACTACAACTATCTTCATCTTGCTTTCTAAAGTTGTAGTTAGGTGATTACGTGCACAGTATATGAGTGGTAATAAATCTCTTTCTTTCCCATTTTGAAATATTTCTCTCCTTCTAGTTTCAAATGTCCTCTGGATGACAAACATGTTTTTTTAGTTCAGATGATGTCATCTGGTTGGTCAGACTACTTAGGTTGTAGTCTTGTCTTGCTGCTCATCCAGAGCTTCAGAAAATCAGTAATTAAGTTTTGTTAAATGCACAAGCTACACCAGAGGTGCTTCTTGTTACCTTAACATTTTGCCTTGTTGTTTGTCTTGTTTTTTCTGCCCTCACCATCCTACATAAGATGTGAGGAACAGATGCACAGAAAATATGCAAGGAGATAGGAATCGAGGAATGTTTTTTGAGAAATTAAACATCCGTCAATTGGATTTTGATCAGAGCACAGCTGATCAGATCACTGCTTGATTGGCCTTTAGTCTGCAGGTGAAGTTTGCTTTAGTCTGCCTTTGCTCAGATAACGTGATGCATTGTCAAAAAAAAAAAAAAAAAAATCATAGAGTGATGGTCTCTCTTATTCTCATTCATGTCTTCTCCAAACAATAATATGAGAATTTGGACCTTGATTCATGATCATAAAGCAGAATGATTTCCAACATCCCTGAGAGAGTGAGAAGCAAGATGACATGGAATAAGGCCAAGAGAAGCACACCAAACCTCCCCTCTTTCCTTCTTTCTCTGTGTCAGTCAACAGTGCATCAAGTAGGACAGGTCTCCTCTGGAGAACGTCTCTGATCTTTAGATGTCAAACTGCCAAGAAGTCCATTCACTTTGTCTGTTTGCCTAGCAGGCTTGTTCAGTCTAAGCTGTTTTCTTTCTCTCTCTGTCAGTTATCTGTGCTTTGAGAGCTCCAGCTCCAGATCCAGCTCCTCCAAGAAGAATAAAGTTATCAAGCTGGTGGACATCACAGACATACAAAAGGTAATCAATATTTACTAATGTATGAATTGTTTTGTAGTTGAATATACATAACATAATTTTACCTAAATTTAAAATCTCTCCAGTGAACTGATGAATATTAATATTTGTTTTGATTTAATGATAATGTGCCATTTAACCAATAAACACACCTATTTCCATCTTCTCCAGTACAAAGTGCTGTCAGTCCTACCAGGAAGTGGGATGGGTATTTCCATAGCCACTCCTTCCACCCAAAAGGTATAATATCATAGTTTAGTACACTGTTAAACTTACTTAGACTGGCATAGATTTTGCATCACATCAATTTGTTGGCAGCAATATGCAAAAGGATATATAAGGTCATATATTGTTTACTGTCACAACCTTTATGCTTTGCTGTTATTCTGCTTAAAAGCTGCAATGTACGTATCTATAAATAACTGTCTCCTCCAGCCATTGGTGTTCGGTGCCATGATCCACAGAGACGAGGCCTTTGAGGCCATCTTCACACAGTACATGAAGATCATGACCACCACCAAACCTCCAGGCAGCACGGAGCTCTAGACAGCCTGCATCCCAGCAACATTTCTCCACAGTGGGGCTAAGGTCTGAGGCAGAGAGCCTCCTCAGTTTCTACTAGACTGGAAGATACTTTGAAACACCACACTCATCTGCTCTATGAGATGGGCATCAGCTTCGTCATCAGTGGTCTTTGGCCAGCTTTGATTGGTGGATTTCCTGTTTGGGTCACGCCAGAGGGGAAACGTGTACGTGTGTCAGCTACACATGCTGTAGGGACTTAGTTACACACTGTTTGTTGGTGTTGAATAATGGACACAGTCCACCAACTGGTTCTGTGAGGAACGAGGATCCATGTGATTTTTATCAATCAGCAGAAGGCTGGTGAGGGGGCTGGTTCTCCTCTTCCACCTGACTGACCAACTGACTGGCTGACTGGTTTTCTGACTTCCATGTTTCGGTGTTTGCATGTGTGAATGTGTGTGGGCAGAAGTTAAGGTCTTACATTGCATCCAGTGGCTCTGTTATTCTTTTTATTCCTCATTCAGTGGTCTACTGTGGTAGGAAGTTTTAAAGTGCTCAACCTGGCTGCAAAATGAATATCATAAAGCTACTAGAAGATGGTTCTTTTAACTGCCAGACATCTGTAGGAACACATATGTAAGTTTAGCTTTATAAATCAGTGCAAATTTAGACATAAAAGTGACTGACTGGTGCCTGATTGACAAAGCCCAACGATATTTTAGTGAGTGTTCATTTTTTAAAATGTGTTTTAGCTGTGAAAACGTCGAGTCAACATTTGACTGACACAGAGCCTTTGTTAGTTACATTGCTGCTGTCTAACTTCTGGATTTTGGTTCATTTCTAGACACATTTAAACAGCGATGTGCGTTTTGTCGAATAAGTACATGTATGCCTCATTCAGCATCTGCTTCGGTGTTTGTAAGCGTGTATGTGGAATGTGTAGTGAACCTTTTTCTCTCTCTCTTTTTTTTTTTTTTCTTTTTCAAAAATGCCTTTCTTTTGAAAAATGTCTTTGTTGTCTTTGTAACAAACGGCCTTTGGGAAGCGCAGTCCCAGAGCTGCTGATCATGTCCCAAGATGAGAGCACAAAACTGACTGCCATTTAGACGTGTGGCACAGTGGAGATGGTAGCGTCCTGTGTCTAAGCTTCTGTGTTGCTTTCAAGGCACAGTCTGTACATACATAGTGAGCCTCTCTTCATCCAATCAGTGGTATTCTCCCTGCACTTTATCACAATGTTAACTGGAATTCCTTACATTTTAATCCATTTCAAATGCTCCTTACTTCATGCAGAATCCACGGTCAGTGTTTGCAGATTCAAAGCTAAAAGTTATTGTTCTATGGTATTTGTCTTATGTCTGAATACTTGAGCCAGCACAGGTCATGTCCTGCTGGTGTGGGTGCAGCACCAGTGCTGTCAGAGCATGTTGTATTAACACAGGATTGATGTCTCCCATTGTTACTCTGACAGACAACTTTCAAATTGACCACAAAAAGAAGATACTTTAACTTGAAAATGAACGCAGACAGACTACTTTCATGCCAAGGCACCTTCACATTATTCAAGTTAATGTATTGCTGTATTGCAGCCTTTAGACTTCAATCTGGATTCAATCCAAATGCCAGGATATAAAGAAATAGTTATTTAGTTTTGTTCATTTCTTGTTTTTTTTGTTTTTTGTTTTTTTTAAATGCCACAGTGAGTAGATGGAAGTCTGGCTGCTCTTCTACTTGTTCATCTAAATAGTAGTAGTAGTTTTTAGCAGTAATATGGACATCAGCAGATAAAGGTCTAGACTGAATAGCATATATCACAGTTGCTTTATTTTAAGACGCCTTTCGTAAGAATAAAGCTGGTCTTTACTCTTGCAAAATGGCTTAACATGTAGAAATACAATGCCAAACTACACCAGACACTTTACCGTGTTTTGTGAAAGGAACTGGAGCTCATGATTTGTCTTTAGATTTTAGTACGAGATACAGTAGAATAGCTGTTCCACACCCCCAGCTCCTGTTTACTCTACGCCCTGCAGCACAAGCTTTAGTTTCTTTGTAAATCTTATAACACTGATAAGCAGGGGACCCTGACATTTGAATATCCACTCATATTTGGGGAATTGTTACTCCTTTGTTTAACAATCCTTAATCACACTTAGGTCAACTCTCCAAAGAAAACAAACAGTGGATCATTTTCTATTGCGTGTCCTCGCACTTCAAATGTCAAGGTTTCCCTTAAAGTCTTCACGAGTCGATCATTATCAGCTCACATCAACTGAAGTGGATATGAAGTTGCCAGAGACGCAATGGACCAGTTCAGAAAACCACAATGTTATTTTTAGTTCAGACTAATGAAGGATGGGAATATTATTTGACATCCATTTGTATGATTTGGCCTGTTAATAGGCTGCCTTCCCAGACATGGATTTCTATTTTTGTTTAGGAATAAAGTTGATCCATGAACGGGTGAAAGCTTGTGGATATTAGAGCAGGTAAAACTCAGTACAGTAATTAATGCTGTCTCACTGTGTGATTGGAATGGCTTGTCATAGTCTTAAAGCTTTTACCTAAAGCCTTTTCTAATCTGTTAACTCTGAAAAGCGGCTTGTGGGGCGGAGGGGGGGGGGACTAGGAGCTCCTAGCAAGGCTGCACTCAGATAAAGCACAGAATGTATCATGTTCTTAATGTCTAGGATTTCATTTTTTTTCTTTTGCCAAATCTTTCATTTTCTGTCTGCCATATTCTGCCTACGCTAATGTTTACAGAAGGTTGTAAAAATGATTTTGTTTCTTCATTTTTTGAATTGAGTAATTATTTTAATGACCCAGTTTGAATTCCTTTCACTCCGGAGTTATGAAGACTGGACCGCTAAAGCTGTTCTTGAATTACATGTCGGCTCTCACTGGCTCTGCACATCTCACGTGACTGTCTCTGCTCACCTTTAACCAACAGGAAACCATAGTGACAACAAGAGCAGTGTTTGAAACCTCATACAGCATGTAAATGGTCATATCCAACATCACAGTACTTGGTTACAGTGTAGTGTCAGTTGCAGTAAAACATCAGATTCATACATGGCAGAGATGGTCGTGGTGGACTCGAGTGGCAACATCTGTGTTTTTGACATTTAGTTTGTCCGTTGTGACTCGATGAACCTTTTGAATATTGTAGACAAATGGAGGAATGGAACAGAAGTTCGCTTTGCATTGTTTTTAAAAATGAAATTGTGTGCACTATTGGACTTGAATGCACTTTAAAACAAGGTGTCCAGCAATTAGTATTACAAATGTGGACGGGGAAGGGCCTATGAGCATATCACATTAGTCTGACCTGATCGCTTCTCATGTATTTGTCTTCTCGCGTACGACTCACGTACGTCTCTGCAAGAGAACGAACTGCCACACTGAGCAGGGACGATGCATCCTGCTGTAAAAACAGGGACAAGGTCAAAAACAGTGGTGTTGCCTCACACAGTCCCCTCCAACCGAGGCTGGTGTTGCTGTTGTATTAAATCTGTAGTTCCTCTAACTGTGTGTTAATTTTACTTAAGGATTTTCCAAAAACCACTTCAGGTTTTCAAAGTGATCGGCGTTGAGCGTACAGTACGAGCTGTACCAGGGCTCCTGTCTCATTCTGGACAATTTACAAAGTAGTTAATCTGACAAAATGATTGAAGTGAATTTAAAAGGTTAAATAAAGAAATAAATGTCAAGGATTGAGTCCTGTTTTATGGACTGAGGCAGTACTCACATTTGGTACAAGCAGTGAATTGCAAATTAAAGCCCAAGTGTTACCTTGGAGACACTGCAGTCATTAAAACGAGTAATTAATTTCTTATGTGTGAGGTTTTTTTTTTTTTTTTTTTTTTTTTGTCAATAAATTTGTATACAAATCATTGACATGTACAGTGAAGAAAACACAACCGCTGAGTTTTTAAAAGACATGTCTATTGTAAAGGATATTGTGATGTTTTTTTTTGTTTTTTAATTTAAGTAAATGACTTTAAGGTACTCCGCTTGTGCCTCTGTCTTTTACTCATTCAGTGCTTTTGGCTGTTCGCTGCAGTACCTGTTTACAGCCACATGAGGCCACTATAAGACCTTGTAGTAAGACGAATCACCTGGGGGAGAGATTTGTCTCTCTCCTGCTGCCGAGAGGTCAAAGGTCAGGAATAGGCGCCTGATGTGCTCACTGGAGGACATTTGGGTACATTATTCTCGGCTGATTTGACGTGCTATAGATTCCCACTCGATCTCACTTCATTACTGTGGTGATTCGATGACGAATGAATCAATAATGAAGTGGATGAAGGAGTGTTTGCGCTTCATCTTGTGACCTCGGAAAATTCAGGTAACGATATTTTAGACCTACCAACCTAAAAAATAAAAATTGTAGGCTGCCGCCTCTTTCACAGTCAATTCATCTTTCTTCTTTTCCTCCTATTTGACCATGTGGCCGTGGGGAGATATGGTCATTTGTCACCCTCTTCAGTGACAAATGCAACTTTCAAAATGCTTACCTGCCTGACGTGGACACATGAAATTATAGCTACATCAGTGGGTTGAGGCTATTATAAGGCTCTACCTCTGGGGCAATTTGGCCAAAATGGCACCACTTCAGCTCTGTTTTCAGGCAGTGGATGACCATCTCCATATGCCAGATTCAAGCTGTGAAAGACATGCATTGTGCAAACAGCATGTAGCCATAGAAAAGAGCTGTCAAACAAAAAAAAACAAAAAAACATCCCCATGATGTGTTTTTTGACAGAAAACTGAATAAAAGCTGTAAAGAAAAAAAATAAAATGACTTTTTAGTGTATATCGTTTACTGATATGTACTGTACACTAGATTTCCCCCCAATCCAAACGTGCTATCAAAGAGCTCAACACCAAAAGTCAAGATAACAGGTTATTTATCAAACTTCACAGGACCAAAAATCAACTTATGCTCACAGAAAAGAAAAGCAACATATTTCCTGCAGAGGACCTGTCAAACCTCAAATGATGTTTTTTTTTTATTTTTTTAGTTTCTCCACCAGCTTTTGAGAAGGTGCCCCATTCACTGATCTAAGTTGATGTGTGAATTTGACTATATATTCCTCCCGTGACGCACAGGAGCTCTCAGTTTCTCTCTTTGTTCGTAAACGCTCTTGTGTCAGAACGGAGCAAAAGAAAGGGTGTCGCGAACTTTCATACAGTTGAAGGCGGGTTTGAAGTGGCACTCTGTAAATGACACCTCCGAGTCGTTCAGAGGCTTCTGCCTACCCCGCTGCTTTGCTTGATGGATTCGGCGTATTTTTAGTCTGCCCGAAAGAGACATCGGCAACCGTGGCACCATTTACCATTTGTACACAGACACAAAAAATGGTGACGTGGTTTGACAGCTCAGCTCTGTCTCCTTGTCCGTGCCGAGGTGTGTGTGTGTGTGTGTGTGTGTGTGTGTGTGGACATGTACTGAAGCTCACAAAGGCACAGTGACAAAGAATAGGCACTAGGATTGTAGCATCTGGAAAGTTCACTGGTTCAGGCCTGTGTGTGTGTGTGAGAGGAGTGGATGGTCACTAGCTGTGGTGGTTTGAGGTGACCTCTGGTTCTCTGTGTGTGTGTGTGTGTGCTGGAGTGGAGAGGACAGGCATTTGGCTGCTCGGCCATCAGTCATTAGTTAAATGTTGAAATGATGCTTCCCCTAAAGGATAGCAGACCATTCTGGCCATAGCTCTCCCCTCTAGCAGCTGTCAGCACCCAGTGTAATGACTCACACACACACACACACACAGTCAGTCTATTGTTTAGCATGATGCATCTGCTTGTCTTACCCAAGCACCCATCATGGATTTTAATGGAAATGATTCTAAATTATAATACAAATAGAAACGTTCATACTGTGCGTGTGCGCAGTAAAGATCTACAATAACCGAATTAAAGGAGCAACAACAACAAGAACACAATCAAATGAAAACAGGTCTTCTGGTTGACGTGAGCGCGCAGCATCATCATTTGTCAAAATGTGCACACAACTAGGCATCGGCTGTCAGATCTGATGTGGAGCAGAGCACCACAATCCACGTGCGGAGTGAGCGCGCAGCTCGGTGATGCTCCTGTAATTGAATCCTCACCTAAAAACAACACTCGGGCACAGTGGTAACAACTCTTTGTCTTTGCGGATGATGGGTCTTTTATGTAGATCCGGTGTCAGCTCTACCCTCCCAGTGAACCCTCGGCTCGCCTCCACGACGAAGACTACAAAGCCGCGTCGGGAGGAAGCAGCTATTTCTGTCTGCAGGGGCCACGTCGTCTGTTAATTCACAAAACACAGCGCGCACTGTTTTCTACAGCAGCCAAATGAGGTTATTGAGGGTGGGTAGGGCGTTCCAGGGGAGGGAGGGGGGCAGGAGAGACAAACACAGCAGCCATGGAAAAACTATAAAAGCCTCTGGCGGGTGATAATGGCTAATGGAGGCATTGTCCATAACTACAGGTAATTAGAAGTTAGTCAAGCTGTGTGTTTCTCAGCACAGGGCTGCAGCTAGGATTTTAGAAACACCAGAGTGATGAGTTGAGGAGGCCCCCCCCACCCTCACCCAACACTCCCGCCTGTTAGTTGCAGACAACCTCCCCATCCCGAGTCGCTCTCCTCTCCTGCCTCATAATAGAAACACTAACATTAGCGCGGGAAAAGATGTAAAATGTATGATAAAACCTTCTAAAAATGTAAAACGCATATCTTATGTGCGACAGGAGGACGTGCCATCAAATATTAAACTGCAGTATGAATTAGGAGGAACCATAATAAAGGAGAGGCACTTGAGCTGCCTGACGCTCCACCCTATCTCTGTGATGTATTGGACATAAGTAGTTATGTTAATGAGGTCATTAATTAAGCTGATTCCCATTCATTAGGAGATAATTCTATGTCAGCATACTTGTCTCCGCGTAATGGCCGCTATTAATGAGCGCTGTGCATCTTGACTTACAGCAGTTTGAAGAACATCATCGTTCTCCTCGCTGGTGTTTTATCTGACTGTGTGTTTTTAATGGACAGAGGATGTTGTAGACCCCCCCCCCCCTCCTTTAGACAACTTCTTGACACTCAAACTACATTTAATTTGCAAAATAAGTAACAATAAGAGGAATAAATGGGGCTTCACCTTCAGCCGCAGCTGAGCAAGTTATTTTAGGTGATCTATTAGTCATGTATGTCCATTTTAATAAACTCATCCTCTACCCCCCTCCAACCCTTCTGTCTCCATCCTCATTGCCTGCAGCGCTGGGATGCTAAAAGTCACTCAGGGGTCGGGGAAACTTATTCGCATTCATGTGCTGCTCCCGTTTGTCGGGAACGAGAAGTTTTGACGTACAGGAGGGTGCCAGCTTGGTTCATGGGAACATTTGACGTGCCGGTGCCAATTAGGTCCAAAACCTTCCCTCAGGACTCTCTCTCTTTCTCTCTCTCTCTTTCACACACACACACACATGCACACATAAACACTCCCGACCTTCCCCGAGGCCTCCAGCTGTTTGCTGTATAATGAAGGCTCGGAGAGCGCAGGAGTCTGCGTGCTGTTGCTACCTGGACCCCTTCGGCTGCTCAAAGCATTTGATCTAACAGTGGTACCACTGCAGTTTATGCCGCAACATGAATTGGAGATGTGTCTAGGATCAAATAATCCAGGCACATGCTAATGTCTCTCTCAATCAACACCTAATATTTGAAAAGTTCTGCTCCGGTTTGTTTGTGCTTTTCACTTCCCATCTCAGAATTCCCTTTAATGAGGCACTTTTTGTTTGCTCCGCTCGGCTGTTATGTTAAACTGTGTTTGCCTTTTGTCTGGTGAGTCTCATCTCGCACTGTTCTCCCGACACCGCGTGGCAGTAACGCTCTCTCCATATTTATAACGTGTCGGATACACACATTTGGGCCTTTTGGTCCAGATTTGACTGACTCTGTGTTGGTTGTTCATTTAAAGAAGAGACTCAGTTAGCTGCTTACAGCTGAAATGAATAAGCAATAAAAGACACAGTTGTTATTATCAGATATTTAATGGACTTTACTCTCTGCCAGCTCCCCAACACATGCAAAGCGCCCCTAAAGACATGCTCCACCCGACATGTTCAGGAACATTTCGGATCCTTCAACCTTAAAGTTTTGTGTCACTTCTGCAAAAGGTTTCAAACCTCTGACCTTAACTAACCAGAGCTCTCCAGAGCCTCTGCTCTGCAGTTTAAATGAGCTCGAACCTGAGTGAACCTGCGGCCCCCCCGCTGAGAGGAGGGGGCCTCCCATGAACGCTGGCAGAGAACTTTACTTATTGCACAACAAACTCTTCTCCTTTTAATCCTACATACATGTGGCAGACTATATTTCTTCTCCCTGTCCCCCTCTGTCCCTGCACTATAAGCACAGGTACACATGACTAAACACACTCACTCTGCTTACACACACACACACACACACACACAGGAACACCACACACAGTGTAATTTGATGACTTTGGATGCTAATGAGCAGTTGTGGTGTTTACCCGACACGCATGGAGGGTGTCGCATGGGGGCAACCGCCGCCTGCTTTTAATGATGTTTATTTGGCACACGTCTGAGGAGCGAAAGGGGAGATGGTGTGTGTGTGTGTGTGTGAGTGACTGGCAGATGTTTAAGATGAGGGAGGGGAACGCATCAAGCTGATAACTCCCGCAGATAACCGAAGAGTGTCACGACCCAGCGTTCCCCGAGTGAAGAAGCACGACCGCCACTTTGCTGTTTGGAGTTGCTTTTATTTTTTTAAATGACGTGTTCTAATTGTCATCCTCTTGTCTTTCTGACTGCTGAAGCATGTTTGCCTCTTTTGAACAGAGACACATTTGTTAGGTAATCAAAGGGCGGGCTTCAACTTGCATTCATAAAAAAAAACAAAACAACAACAACCCTGAAGACAATTAGCAGCACTGATGAATAAGATTAAGAGTAAGTTGTTTGTGAATGGGAACCATCGCCCACTTTGCCACTAATAACCAGTGTGGCCCAGTATTTGCTTTTTGTTTAATGCAAAAGCTCAAAAGGTTTCTCGAATTTATGTTCAGGTCAAAGGTCGTGGTTATCTGCATGACTGTCGGCTGTGAAGAAGCTTCTTGTTTGAAGCTCATGATGGTGCCGCTGTAGTGCCGTTAATATTTAACGCCTATTATGGATTCTGTCCTATTTATGTTCTGTTCACATTACATAAGATCTGTGTGTGCGTGTGTGTGTGTGTGTGTGTAAACATTACATCACAACTCTGCAACAAAGAGCATCTCTCTCTCTCGCACTAATTGAGTCCTTAGACTCCTCGCTTTTATTTAGTTCCACTATTGGGTCTGGCCACAGGCAGAACATCCACTCGGTTCACAGCAGGTGGTGAATCAGAGGGAGAGAAACAGGAAGTTCTGCAGTAGGAACAGAAGAAAGAAAGAAGTGAGTTCAGATCCTGAATAATCAGGTGAAAGTAAAACTCACACTGCACTAGGAAACTAAATTGGAAAGGAGGGACAATTCATTTTGGATGTAAGGCACACTCTCCATGTTGGCGTGCTCTCACCTCCCATTCGTCCTGGTTTCCTTTCCTCCATCCTGACACTTGGTTATTTCCCAGGCTTTTTTGCAGTCTTGGTTTTAATTACACAACGTCTTCTGAGTGGGAGGCCTGCGCTGCATCGCGGAGCTAGAGGTAATCATGGTTATTCATGCCGCATCCAAGGGAAGGGAGGAAGACGGAGGAAGGTTGGAGTAATTGAGTCCGTGGCAGAGACACGTTCGTCTGCCGAGGCCAGAGGGTAATGAGCACAAGTGTTGTGTTGTGTTTGTGTAACCCAGTAGATTGTAGAGTTCTGAATTCCACAGTGTTCCTAAACGCATCATGAACAGGTTAGCACTACATGCTCTCTGGATTCTGCACATGAAGTTTGTCCACTCCCACCAGGACCGTAGACCACACAACAGACAGGTGAGCAGAAAAAACATCATTAAAAGTTATAAAAGTCAAGGAGGACATTCTTGAATGGACATTTGCTGCACTAGAGTCCATAGAGCTGGAGCTGTAAGTGAGAAGAGTTACTGAATATAAATGAATTGAAAGAGACAAGAGAAAAACCCAACAGGTTTCTATCAATTAAGTGGATTATCCAGGTGAGTTAGCTTCAAACTAGCTGGTTAGCACAGGTAACTTTATTCTAAGACAGTTAAAATGTGTGTTTTGTTTCCTTTGAATACAATTCAGACTAAAACCAGTCAGGATATGAATTGTTGTGTTAGTAACAATTAGTAATAAGAACTGACAACTGAATATTTGTGTTGACTTGACATGAATTTTATTTATTTATGTTGTGTTGATTATTTTCTTATCATTTTGTTTGAACATCTGATTTTTAGTTAATGATCTAAAGGAAGTTTTTTGTTCGTTTTGTCACCTTTGTTATCTATGTTATATTTTATAAATACATTCCTTTTGCCATTTTTATAAGTGTGTATGTGTGGATTCCTAGTGGGATGGAGGTCTGTTCACTCTGTGTAGAGTTGCTACTGCCAGTCTCCTTACTGAACCTTGAGTTCACTTGTCTATCAGTGGGAAACTTTGTGACTTTTCGTTTTTTTCCCCAATAGTGTCTGAAATTCTAGTGATAATGATTTACTGACTCCACCCAGCACCCCCCCTATTTTATTTTCTGCTCCTTTGTGCGTCCCATAACGCCTTAGTCAGGAGTGTGGTCAGCTATTTTCACAGTGCCGTAATACAAACTGCACTGATGCTGGTGATAAATGGTCTAATCCAGAGAAGTCCACCTCCCTCTGGGGACGAGATGAAACAAATCAACTCCTCATATTTATGTCTGTGTTTGTGATTTAGTGAAGAGCAGGCGGCTCGCTTAGAACTGCTTACCTTCATCATTATGGCTGTGTTAGGCAGTCAGCATTTGTCTGTGCCAGTGTAAATATGTATACTGAGAAGAATCACTGCTAGCACTGAACTTTAAGCAGCATTGTTTTATTGCCTCTGGAAATCCATCCTTCTTTCCTGCTCGGCCTTCCACTTCACGTCCGAATCTTCTGTTCCACAGATGAATCAGTGTTGCTGATTCTTACCTGACTAATGCACCTTGATTTCATCATTTAAAAAAAAATGCTGTTAGTAAATCAAACATCAGCACAAACGTGAGGAAACTTGTACCATTACCCTTTCCTGCCACTTGATGGCAATCTCAGAACACAGCGTGGTTCGTCTTGGTCGGAGTGATTCACGGTGACCTGGCTTCAACTGCTGTAGGCCGCGGTTTTTGAGGAAAATGTGTGCTCACTGAATATTTGCTGTTAAAAACATTAGAAATAGTTGTTGACAGACGTCTCTTACTCTCTTAGTCCAACCCCTTCCAACCTATCAGTCACCTGATACCTCACGCTGCTCAACAGTTCCCCTTATTAGTTATCCCCTTATAACTTCTACAGACATCACACAATACATGGTGTAAATCTATGTACCCATCTGTATCCACCTGTCTTTAATCTGTTTCTACAGCATCGTCCATCTCTGCCCTGACCATCAGGTCACCACTGCCGCCAGTTGGCTTCTTACCAGGTAACCATAGCGACATGATGTGGGCAAAAGAGCGGGTGAACCAGCGAGTGTTGAAGATGAAGATGAAAGGAGGTAGAAGGCTGTAATCAGATTGTCTCCTTTGGTCACGCCACGGATCCATCTTCTCCCCTCCACCAGCCCATGTCCCACATACCCGAACCCACCACCACATAAATCACAATTGGCCACAAGTCACCCCTCATTGCCGCAACCGAGCACAGATCCAGAGAAAGAGGGAGAGAGGGTGGGAGAGAGAGGTTGCCTTTGCTCCTGGTCATGCCCAGACTCAGGCCTGTGGGTTGGCAGGTGGGGGGGGGGGGTGTTTAGTGGTCCTAGCACTCACTCCACCCCATTTCCACAGTCAACTTTGAGAAGCTCCATGGCTTCTTTACAGATATAGTTTCTTACAACGTGGTCAAATGAAGATGGATTGGAGGTTAACGGTGTAATGATTCTGTTTTACAGGCATCTCACTGGCACTTTTCTCTGTGGGAAAACCCCGCTGAGAAGACTGCAGCTGAAGGACGGCAGCTTCTCACTGTCCTTTGTTGACTTTCTTTACTCTTCTGCTACTAAAAATCTAACAACTCGTCTTTTCTCCTCTGTACTCGCCGCTTCCCTTCACCCTTTGTCATTTTCCGCTCCAGTCCTGCAGACTGTATAAGAAAATGAAGACAAATAAATAAATAAATGAAAGTTTCAGTGGCCGAGTCAGAACCACTGAAGTGATTCATAATTAGAAAACAGCTCATAATTACAGTGTGATCACAGGCTGTTAGCTCTCTCACTCAGCGGCCCTGTGTGGAACGGCAGTCTCCTGCGGTGTGTGTGTCTGTGTGTGTGTGTGTGTGTGTGTGTGTCAGCTCCCCTCAGAGAGGTCAGGCTGAAGTTGAGAAGGACAGCAGATGCACTACCCCCATACTGCCGATACACCAGCTGGGTGCTGTGTCAAAATATTATTAGTTACAATTAAGGAAGTGAGAACATACTGTATGCATTTCAGAGAGGAAAACAAACGATAATGACACTCGGATGAATTCGTCTGATTTATGTTTTTATTCAGATTGTTTTTGCATTAGACAGGATAAAGCACCCAATGCTAAGGGAACATTAAATAATCCAGCATTAGTTGGATGTTTCCATTCATGTCTATTATAAACGTATCCTGATTATGTTAAAAGTAATCCAGCTACAATTACTTTTCCTACAAATTCACATTTGTTTAGTTGTGTGTAGGAGACGGTGTGTTAAACATGTTCAGTATGAGCCCTGGAAATCTAAACAAAATTAGATGCTTGTACTCATTCACATCATTTCATTGGATTATCTCTGGAATGAAGCGAGCAATTGAGTTTGACTCCCGTTTGGCCTTTTGAAATGATCTGAAATATTTTAGGGGCTGCTGCCACGTAAGGTGTTTACCTGGGTCGCTTGCCAGGCGGATGCAGCCAGCCCGTTCTCTGCGTGGCCAGCCCCAGATACACCGCTTTCTGTGTTTGCCATTTGGCCTCCGTTCCCTCCCATGATGCTGGAGCATGTTAGTGACAGTGGCCGCAGGAGTGGAAAGTGGACATCTGGTGCACCTGTCCAGCCCCGCACACACACTCACACGCACACTCCAGCATCTCCCTTTACTGACAGACTACATTGAGCTTCTGTGTGTATCTGTGTGTGTGTGTGTGTGTGTGTGTGTGTGTGTGTGTGTGTGTGTGTGTGTGTGTGTGTGTGTGTGTGTGTGTGTGTGTGTGTGTGTGTGTGTGTGTGTATCTGTGTGTGTGTGGTGAATTGGTGGTCATGCGTGGTGAAGCTTGGGATGGCTGAGACCTGACTATTGGCCCACCAACCAACTGGCTGACCATATGGATAGAAGATACAGCCCTGCACTCTGCTCCGCTCTGCACTCTTTCTTTTCTCCTCTCCAAAAACCCCACCACCACCCCCCACCCCCACCATCTCCAACCTGCTCGAGTATCCCCCGTCACCACAGCGCTGCTGCTGACTTGCTCGTTCTTTTTAATGAATCATTGGGTTCACCTGCACCGGAGTGGAAATTCCACCCTCGTCATCCCCCATGTGTCACACTGGGTTTTATTTCCTGCTCCTGGTGGAGGTTGAGAGGGACAGGCAGGCTCACGATGCATGGAAACTATAAGATGAGATGAGATTTTAATCATCCCCCTGCCGAAATGGGGCTGTTGCATGAACAAATAGTAATAGAGGAGAAAATAGAGTTTAAAAGATTTTTAAAAAACTGACGGATATTAACAGAGCAGACACTGCAGAAGAGGCTGTGCTGAGCCAACAATGTAGCATCAATCCCTCCTGTAAGCACTTCTGGTTGTCTGAGAAAGTACAGTAAAGTAAAGCTAAAGCCCAGTGGCATCCAAAAAAGTAATACTAGATTGAAACGTGGCACCCATTCAGTCCTATGAAAGCTGCTCAGTGGTGCAAGATGATCCATTTGGACCCATAGAGCATGTGCATGCAGCCACACTCCTTTGGCCTCTTACCTGTATCTCCACAACACTTCTGCCAGTTATTCCTCTGCCCCCTTTATGACAGAAGTATCAATTAGTGGGAGTCTCATGGCAGTGGTGGCTTCATACTTTACTATCACATCACCCTGAACCTATTCCCAGGCTACACACAGGCGGCTTTGGAACAATTACCCAGGCCAGCCCATAGGAAATAGACTGAGAGGAGAGCTTATTGATTGTCTCTATGTGAGACCTGGTTGATTTTCTCTCACCTGTATTACCTCTGCCTGTAGCTTTCTTTCGTCTGTCTCCCTGTCGCGTTACACCCAGGGCTGCAAGAGAAAAGAAAAGAGAAGCACACAATTATACAGAAACAAACACACACACACACACACAAACACATATACTTTGAGTCAGACATTCGAATGTTTCTGACTGGCCGTGCATATAGATCTGAAAAATGTGTGTGTGCATGAGATGACAAGATAAAACCAGCACTATACAGTAACCCCCCTTGTTATCTTTATTACTCCTTATTGTGTGTATGTGTGTGTGTGTGTGTGTGTGTGTGTGTGTAGAAAGAGGGAAGCGGACACAAAAAGATGGTACAAAATCCAAGCCGTCAGGCCCCTCGAACGCGTTCCTGTGAAGCTTTTTGGCATCGTTGGTGAAAATAGTCAATTTATTATCTGCCCTTTCCTACCTAATTCTGTTTCAGTGCTCACTAACACACCACTGTTTGATTTACAAGAGGCTATTTAATATTCATGTGTGCCTAGGAGATATCAGCCAAACTCTCTAGAGACAGCTGGAGATTTATTGGCTTTGTGTGCTTTTTTTTTTTTTTTTTTGGTTTCTGTCTATCTGCAATCGGATACTGAAACCGCAAACTTGTTTCATCTCGTTCACGAACTGTTGTCTTCCGCATCTCAATTATCTCTCATGCTCATTGTCTTTCCTTGTCTGCCTTTATCTTTTTTCCTCCCCTTCCGTCAGGTCTCTCCTCCTCGGTTTTCCCCCCGTAGCTTCACTGACTCTGCAAACACAGAAACGTATCGCTGATGATGAGATGAGGTTCTTCCTCCAGCTCCTGCAGGCGCCATATGCCCTGACTTTTAATGACCCGTGCACCGCTTCATGGAGTGCAAAGGAGGGGATTAGAAACCAAAGAACATCCAATATTTCTGAATGTCAGCAGCACTAAATAGCAAAGTTCCTTTAAACACCCCAAAAGAGTGTGTGCCAACTCCGACACCCGCCGCCCTGAATGCACGATGGAAGGGATGGAGTGTGTTATGCTAGAAGGAGAGAAATGATGCGTCTATGCTTTTATAGCTCTGTGTTTCTCTGTCAGCGTGTGGGAATTTATCAACACGGTGACACTTATGTATTTCTCCTTAATATGTACGTATGTGTCCCTAAGGTGAAGTGTGTTCCAGATTGACTGGTGGCTTGTTGCCCGATCCTGCATCTCTTGTTTGCGCTGACACCAGATGTAACCTTTTCCATGACAGATCCTCATCCATCCACCCCCCCCCCCCCCCCACACACACACACACACACACACTAGCAACACAGACACATCCATACATACACACATGCACACACACAAGTGCATACACACATGGGACGTAGAGGAGAAGCCAACTGTCAGTAACAAGAAATCATCAGGACTATCATCTGCTCTCTCCCCTGGCTCGTGTGTGTGTTTGTTTGTGTGTGTGTGTGTGTGTGTGTGTGTGTGTGTGTGTGTATAGATATATATAAATAAATACTGTCTGGGTGTGTAGAGGGGCTGAGGTGAGTGATTGCCTTGTTTCTGTGGGCGGCAAGCTGTGGCGCTTTGCTCTCACTGTAAATTTAAAAGAATTCTTAATGGAACTCCAGAGCTGTCAGACCTTAAAGTGTTGCACCTTTTTTTTTTTTTTTTTTTGAGTGGTAAGAGCAACGTGATGGGGGTAGATCCATACACAGCTTTATACTCTGTCAGAGGAAGGAAGACGTCACGAGTCGAGATGTGCAGTACCACGGTGCCTTTAAAAAATGAGAAGAAACAATGGTTTTACTTGATGAGTAGCACGTTTCTGTGTAGGCCCGACGCTGCTTTAACTGCATTAACAACACGACTTTCAAAAATAGACATTTTAGCCACTCAAGTCGGTGTGGGTGAGTCACCACTATCGCAAAAAAAGGTCGAGGCATGTTTTTACATCAGCCACACATCTGAAAAGTGAGAATCCAAGATGATACTTGTAAGCAGGAGCCAGGGGATGATGAAGGAAGGGAAGAACAGAGACGTGACGGGCGATAAAAACAGGGCGGCAGATTCGTTTTTGATGGTCTGTGCGGAGCAGGAAGGCGACAGTCGAGATGGATATCTGATTGGCTAATGCGATGAGGCGGGTAGCAACAGAGGGCATCCCGTTCTGGCCCTGCTCTCTTTCACTCCTTTCTCTCTCCTTCTCATTTTCTCTCAGCCTTGACGGAACAAGACCACCCATTGGGGACGTCTCTGATCAATGCAGTCATTATCCTTGCTGCTCACACGTAGGGGACAAATCAGGGAGAGATGTGCTATGACTAGGTCAGAGCGGTTGCAAATGTAAATGTGGCCGGTGAAATATGTTGGTGAACGCCGCACCATTAGCCACGCTGCAGAGCGAGCTGACTCTCTGGCCTCAGGTACAATAACAAGTGGAGATTTAGGTTTGTCTTTGCCTTTCTCTCGCCGTGCTGTCTTTGCTTCACCCTTCCTTCCATTACCTCTTTTTTTTATTTTTTATTTCTTCCCCCTGCCTCTCCATCAGATGAGATGAAGCAATGATAATCCCAACTGACAGGCACTCCTATAAGCACGTATTTACAAGTGTTTTTATGTATGCACCATGAGTGATATAGTGTGTGTGTGTGGGTTAATGCACGCATCTGTGTGTGCTGTATGTCGAACACGTGGAGGCTGAGTCCCAGTGGGATGGCAGCGATCTGAGTGGAACAGTGTAATGATTTCTGTCTGTTAGCTCTGCACCACCTGTACGCTCACTGGTGTTTGCAGACCCGACATGTCTGTTTGCCGTTTCTTAATGGCTTCACCCAACAGCAATACTCTGGGCTTTCCAGAGTCACGCAGCCGAAAGAGAGAGAGGGAGGCGGAGATGGAAGAAACACATATAAAATGAGCAGGATCTGTTGAAGATGAAAGAAAGGATGAAGACGGGTGCAGTGGAACTTCAGTAAAGATCCTGATGGGGGCACTGGAGGACCTGCTATCATGTCATTTCTCAGGGATATGGCTCCATGTCAGATTCTCAAAAGACCTACAGTGTTTGTGAAAGCAACATAGAATGAGTGAGTTCATTAGAAATGCTAATACATGCTTGTTCCTTCTGCGTGGAGCTGGTTGATGTTGTCCATCCTATAAACACCAATCAAGGGAGTGCTTGAACGTAGCTCAGAAAAGCTTAAATGATGCTCTAACAACAGATTGCCCCCTCTAGATGCCGTCCGAAGTCATGCCCACTTGTATGAATAAGCTGTTCAAGTAGGATATAGCAAAGCTCAGCAACTCCTCTAGCAGCATCTTCCTCCCCATCATCCGTTTAAACATGCAAAAAGCAGTGTGCAGTTACAGTATAACACGGTGGGTAAGGAAATGAACCATTGCAAAAAATAGTGACTCCTATGGACAGCTACAAAACACAGAATCTGCTGTATCATGAGAGAAGTAGGAGCATCATTGATCACGTCTCAGTTTATAACCCGACTAGGAGTCTTATGCTCTCGAACACTCGCTAGACTGAGTGAGTGTCAGCTCACCCTTTGAGCCAATATACTACTGTGATGGGTGAAAGCTCAGCGAAATTATTAATCGTAGTTCTGGCAGCACAGCTCGCGATGTCAAACATGGTACCGCGTACCGCCGTCGGGACTTATGACTGAAGATGTTGTTATACCTCAAACAAAGTGCTTGTTAAGTGTCCGCAGAATTTCACACAGCTCTGAGCCTGGCCGCACTTTATTCTGCAATCTCGGAGGCATCGGTCAAACAAGGAAGTCCAGAAAACACAGTGATAATCAGTCAAGGACAAAACTTCCCGGCCTGCTACTGCGTCATTTACTTAGTCAAACTTTGCTTTCATGTTCTGAGAGTATAGCATGTCTTGTTTTTCAATAGTGATATCAGGGCTCTCAAACAGGTCAGTTCATCTTGAACAATAAGAATTCCTTTCCTTACCTTCTACCACGTCTCCAAGAGTGGGGACAGTAGTGACTGGTGGCGCATTAAAACAGGACGTCCTATGATCCTCTCTCACCCATGGCACATCCACGCACCGACATATTGGCCTGTTTTCCCCCTCGATGCTGCCGAGATAAGATATCCGGCCCCAGGGAGAGAAGGCTGCATGCGAAGACGCACTCAGATGTTCAACCCCCCCCCCCCCCTCCCAATGTCAGTTGAACCCCTCTTAGAAGGTGACAATTTTTTGTTTGCCCATGTCCTGCTGCGTTCTCCCCTGGAGCAGAGCTGACATCAGAACATTGCGCCTCAATCATCCCCAGCCATAAACAGAAAACAAGTGTGTGACATCAAATGGATAGTGAAGAAGATGAAGAGGCAGGGAGGAAGGAGGAGAGGCACAGACACAGGAGGAAATGACTTAAACAAAATATGCCTTAGGCACTTTGGAGACTTGGGTCATGAGCGTGATTGGAGACCGGAGAGTTGAGGTATCTGTTTGAATTTTCTGGAGGGCAAACTGCTTTATAGCGGCAGGCATTTCAGTCACACAGGCTGAGGTGCATTAATATTGGATTGTGCTGCACCCTGCCTGAACACAGGCTAAGAGACAGAGGAGCATTTCTATGTGCTGCAGGAGAGGCAACGTTGTCAGTGTTGTTAAAACTTTAAGGTTGAAGGTCAAACTGTAGGAATAAAATAGAAGGCATTATGTGTGACTCTGGAAAAGTCTTCCAGTCGAGTCAAGACAATTTTTTCCAGCTGCTAGTATAAAAAGCAAGACCCAAATACTGTTTCGGGTCCAGTCACAGTGCCTTTCAGCCTATTGTTTTGGTTTTCTCAGGGAAAATATAACTGCATCCATGCTCGTATTCCTCATATGCATTGTCTCCCATTCACTTTGCATAATGGAAGTGCAATGTCTCTGTAGCTGTGTTCTGGATGCTGATCTTAGTTTGATGTAGTTTAATAAAGCTAAAAGTAAAGTCTTCCAGCTCTCTCACATAGACAGACTGCATACAGACATCTAACAACAGCTAATAATTTCTTTGGGTGTTTGCTCCCACTGACCAACGACCCCTTGTTTGGCGCCAGCGAGGCTGTTGTTGAAAGATGCCTCATATTCTTTCACAAGAAGAAGCGACTGCAGATGCCTTCTGGCTAATGGAGTCATTTAGGGGAGAATGGTAGTGTGTGTATGGCACTTCTGAGCCACCATGCTGAGGCTCGCTGGAGAGGACTAGACGGCGAGTAACATTACAGGGTGTAATTACTTCAAGCACCATTAGTAACACAATAACGTCTGTGCTTAGCGGAAAACAAAGTCCAGCATGCTCGTTGGAAGTGTCTGTGCATGTGCGACTCGGTTGGTGTGTGTCTGCACAAACAGGCCCTCCTATTCAAGTGATTAACAAGTAATGAGTAGATTGCTCCAGCAACAGATTCCCTATTTGCTAACAAAGCACCAGTGGAGGTAATGACTTGTCACTACAAAGCATTTTGCAGTAGCCTGCTGACAGAGGCCAAAGTGCTGCTGTGGATTCAGCAGGTACAACTCCAGGTTCGTGACCCCACTTCACAGTGTGGACACTGGGATGGTTGGTGTTACACACATTTGAAGTAAAATACGGTATAAGCTGCTGTAATTTGTCATTTCCAAAGTAATAATCTGGATATGAATGAATAAATGTAACTGGTGGTGGAGAAAGATGTTTCTAATGACGCTGACGAATGTCATTATCAACACAACTCAACATCACTGACACTTCCAAATGCCAATGAGACAGCGCTCTATTGAAAGTGGATCGGTCATTGCTGAGAATAATTCTGCGTGACGGTCTTACAGCGCTGCATCTCTACAAGTGACCTGTTGGACGTTTTCATGATCCAGTATTACTGGACATTCAGACATAACGTAACGTACCAACGACGGACTGTTTCATCATCATCAGCCGCGACCTCTGTAGCCATATTGACAGCAAGCAGAATTTGTCCGACTCAGCAGAGAAATTCCCGCTCCATATCCAGTATTGATTACTCTATTAGAGCCCATCCTTGCTTCTAGCTTTGTTTTATTTTAATCATCTATGCATAATGACACACTGAAATGTTTAATCATTTATGTGTTTATCCCCAAGCAGCATTGTTACATTATAAGTGATGGTCTGTCAGACTCAGGAGAGAGTTTCCTAATGATTGGAAAGTCACTAGTCATTAGTTTGTAATTGCCTGGTTTTCGTTGTCTATTGATGAAGCACTTTAATTATTCAATTGTTATGAACCAACTTTATAAATATTTATTTCAAAAGAAATTAACCCTGAACAGTAACTAACAGCACATTATGAGAAATGTGAAACTAATTAGTTCAAGAGGCAATCTGACTAATATAAAACCTGTATTATACAAGAGGAATAATACCGTCTGTGTGAAGAGACGGGATTGTTTAACATGGTTACAAACAGGTTTCAGTAAATTATATTTTTTACAGCTTTTCCTGTGTAAATGCGACGCTCAAAAGTCAGGAGTGGTTCAGTGCTTTATCACAGAGACTCTAGCAGCATCGGTAATTATACTGCCACCCTGTACACCCTCAGCGTTGATGACGCGTCCATGCTGGTCACATTCCCTGACGGGAAAAGCGAATATCGCGGCGAGACGGCACAACACAGAGCTGCCGTGACAAATCATACTGTAGTTGCAGAAATCGGTGTCTGTTTTAAAGCACAAATAACATTGAAGGCAGTGATAAATAGAAACCCGACTCACTCAATATGATAGCACCGCAGGCAAAAAAGTGTTCAACCCCAGTGCACATTAGACAAAACGTCCTCTAAAATGAATGCATTGTGGAGTAAATTACACAGCACAGCGTTGCTTCTAGATGATTATTACTATTTGCGAGAGTAAGAAGATACTGGGTGTATAGCCTTGCTAATTGTTGTATTAATGCAAATTCAAGGGCCTCTTACTTTGAGTGTTGGCTTTTAGTTGGAAGTACCATAACAAGCTCACTATGAGCTTTTATATGCTGCTGCTTGAATTGCCAATTGAGAACAGTCTATTACTAATGATACATTTTCAATATAATAAACAATTCTGATTTGAATCCAAATGAAGTTTCTGATTGCGTCTGTTCAGTCACACAGGGTGTTTTCCACTTGACCACGCCGCAATCTGCTGTGTTTAGTTCCTGGCCGCGATTTAAAGCATGTCGAACGTTAAGCTTGACATTATTACCCCGAACTCCGAATCACCGCTCAACTATTTGACCTTGGAAACTGCAGCAAAACTATTTGTATGTGTCTAAACCATAACCCAATCTCTACAGTGATTATTATTTTTTCATTAAGTCATCATCAGATCAGGGATATCAATGCAAACACGTCTTTTTTGTGAAGTAATAAAAGTGAGAGTGCACTGACACAACGCGTCGCATGTTTCAGCTCTAGGGTCTGACCTCAGTGCATGCCTGAGTGCATTAGTTAGTAGGAATGTGTGAGTGAATGTGTACGTGGGTGAGAGACAGAGAGGGAGAGATAAGAGGCTGGTAGTGGCTCCTGACTGAGAAGATGGACTGTTATAGCCTCATTGATCTAAATCTCTCACAGGAAGCCCTTTCCAATCAATACACATACAGGTGGGGCCACAGCACTGCTGCTTTTTGGACCACCGCCCTTGCTATATGTGCTCACTGTGTCTCTCCGTTGCCACCAAATCAGTCACTTGCACAAATATTTTCTACCTTTCTTTCATTGTTGGTGAACGACCTGCTGTCGAGCAGTTTCCCACATTTGGCTGCGGTAATTATTGGTGTCAACTTGTGAGATTCACTTGACCTCATCTTTTCCACTTAACCACCACTGCAGAACAGTTTGTGGGCTTATACTGTAGTAGTCTGGCCTTCTGGCTGTTTGTGTGCATTACAAAAGGGACAAAGGTTAAGAAGAAAGTGATGTTGTGGGCAGAGAAAGGTAGAAAAATCTCCTGCTTGGAGAAACTGAAGAGGCCAAATCAAATCAGTAATAATAGGACTAGTCTCAAAGCAGGTTCACAACACACCTTTAGTCTCTTGAGACTAAAGGTCGAAGGAAAAGAAGAAGGATGAGAGCATGTTTCAGGTGGCAATCTGTTGGGGAGATAAAAAAAAGGCATGATGTAAGTGTGAAAGTGCACTGGATATGCACAAGTGTGAAGGTGAGAGAGGGACAGAGTGCGAATGAGCGTGTCCAGGGGACACACGGCAACACCGTCATCTCTTGTTAAGGAACCCTTTCTTTGGGTAAAGACACTGGCGAGTCGAGGACAGCTGCCGTTTTGTGCGCGCGCGTGCGCGAGGCAGAGGGTGTTTGCCGCCGTTTCATCTCACCTTGCGTCTCAGGTGGGATGTGGGAATGAGATAGTGGCTCTCAGTGGGCTGCAGACAAGCAGATGGAGAATAAATCAATAAGAAAGGAGCAAGGAAATGAGAGGAGAGAGAAAGAGGGAGGAAAAACAATTTTGGTTCCCGCTGCGGACACAAGAGGCTGGAAAATCCCTCATGTCTTTGCTGCCATACTGGTCCTTGTTAGAGTCATGTGCGACTATTTGGAGGACAGCCAGTCGCTTTATTAGAGATTACTCAATATCGGCAAGTAACAGCGAGTTAGCGCAGTCACACTTTGGCGGTGAAAAGTGGTAGCAGGAGAGAACTTTTAAATCTCTGTGACTCGAGGGAACACAAGCGACAGTGATGACCTTTAGTTCTGCCTTTTGCAAAGTACTGCCCACACATTCAAACATATAACTACTGCACATTAGCTCCCCCAGTACTTCATCGGCCTTAAAAAAAAAAGATCCCGCCCCTGGTTTTCCCTTTTTACACATAAAAAGTTCAGCATCAACAAGGCTGTCAGGAAAGGAATCTTCCAACATGATACACTGCAAAGGTCACCCAAGGTTTTTTAAAGGAGGAAAAGAAAAGTGTTTTCCATGACTTTAACTTTAATTTGTCTCTGAATTGCCACATTTCATTCATTAATGAATAAGAATGGGAAAGATGTTACTTGTGTTCTGGTGGTGCAGAAGCAGATGTGGGGTTTTTGTGGGATTTGGGCCGATACTGCGATCGTGCATCAGTTACCAAGGTATCGTAATAAAAGGCGGTGCAGGTTCAGTAGCAACCTTATTTCCACAGACAAAATACTGGGCCAAAAACGTGGGAAATTGCTTTTTTATCACCTGCACATAGAAAATATCAACAGTTCTTTGGTTTGACTTGTGAAGTAATCTGTACCTAACTAGGAGGTGTTCTGAACATGGATGCTATACATTTACAGAGTCTGGCTGCCCTGGTAGTGCCTTTTCACCGTCAATAGGTGAAATAATTTACAACAAAGCCCTGCACAATTTGTTTTGGAATATTTTGCCACCCAAAATCATTTCCCCCCCAAATCGGCGCTAACATTTTTATCAACCAACAACCTGCACCGTCAGTGTGAATACTTTGCATGTGTCTGGTTAGAAAATTCAAATGATTACAGTTACCGAATTCAGATTTCCATACTCCTTTGCTCTCTGACACTTTGCAATTGCCTGGCGGTATCGAAAAAAGAAACAAGATCCAGACTGTGTGCAGAATGAGCACAGCTTGAAATACCACTCCATCTCAGCAGAGACCTTTGATGTCTGATGTTCTTTAATGAAACATCTCGCTCACATCAGAGCACCCTATTAAATTCCACTCATACAAGGAGACAGAAAGAGCGACAGAGTGAGATTGAGAAAGCCAGAGCAAGGGAGTGCTGACCTTTGTGTGCATGCGTGGAAGTGTGTGTGAAAGAGGAAAAGAAAAGGAAGCGATGAAACCATACTTCAAAAAGAACTTTATTAGGTTTTTTTTTTTCATAGAATAGACTAGATTAGATATCTGCTAATGTCACAGTCTGATGAAGGTGCTTGGACGACAGAAAAGCACTGAATATTCATAACAGACAGATAGAAAGGGGCGTATGTACCCGTCTGTGCTCGTCTATAGGTGTTTGACTTAACTCGGCGTGTTGGCTGCAGTTGCAGAGCATCTGCAAAATAGCAGTCATGAGGCTAATTGTGATCGAGCTAACTCATCACACTGGCACCTTCACAGAGACACATTAACACACACACACACACACACACACACACCCACACACAACACACACCCACCAATGATTGCACGTCTCTAAAGGGATTGTGGAAAACACACTTAACCTTCCATATTCACCCTAATGTAATATTCTCATGTGTGCAGTTTAATACAGTTTTGTTGATGCAGGAGCAGCAAAAATAAAAGCGGCTGCGTTTTGCTTCTCGAGCAACATCAAGACCAGCTTGACCCACGATTAAAAGGAGCTAAATGAGGCTAATTTCAGAACCATACATATATTATCTCTTATGATAACAACCCATGATTCTGGATAATCCCAGGTGATGACTGAACTATCTGTGGTTTTTTTTTTTTTTTGGCCAGAGAGGAGCAGAGCTCAGAGCCACAGGTGCAGCACAGCAGTGCTGAGACACAGCAAATCACTTAGCAACCACTTTGCCTTATTGCTCAGAAGCCACCAGGGTCCTGTTAGTGTATTAGCAGGGTATTCAGCTCTTTTCATTAGTGCCCCTGGCTCATATCTGCTTTCACCTGGGTCACAGATGAAATTATTCTCTCTCTTTTTTTTTTTTTCCCAAAAAGGGGAAGATCAGATTGCATGTGAGGTTTTATTTTTGGTGCAGCCTTGGCATTTTAAATCTTCCCTGTTTGTTTTTTCTTCATCCGTCTCACAGGGCTGTATGTCCTCGGCCCCTCGCCGAGCAAACGCGTTTGAGTTCAAGGCAGTGTGAGGACCAGCTCAGTGCAGTTCAGCTCAACTCCGTTTTCATCTGGCCGTGTCAATACCTGGGCTGCTTGCAATCCTCTTGAGCTTCGACATCTTCATTTTTGAAAAAGGCGCAGCCAAAGCAGGCACACGTACACAGAAATCACCGTTTGAATGAGGCAGCATTTGAACTTGCAGCTGTAGGAGCTCTGCTCACTTCTTAAAGCTGCGCGAGGCATTTTTTTTTGCACATTAGCAGCCTCAAATGTCAGCAAGGAGATGGCTGCATTCACAGGTGTTCGCGTATCCAGACGTCACGTGATGTGAAGTGTCTGTGGGTCTCTGTCTATTTTATGGCTGGTGAAGTTCAAACCATTGAGTTTAATTCCATCATTTCTTGTGCATAGTGAGTGTCCACCAAACAGAAAGTCGTGTTAAATCAGTCTAGAGTCAATCGGATTCTTTTATTCCTCGCAGCTTAATGTCCGTCCTGGCCAGCTTTCAGTCTGCTGAGTGGGGCTTGCTTGGCTCCGGGGCCCACAGGGTGCAAGGGTCTTCAAACACACACTGCTGCTGCTCCTCGATACCGCGGGCAAACAGCCGGATCAACTGGCACTGGACACTGCAGAGAGAGAGAGAAACGGTAAACACACACACACACACACACACACAAACCGCGCCGCTTAGCCTGAATAACAAACCATCAACTTAATGGCCGTGCTCATCTCGGTGAGACTTTATCGTTCACGTGGCAGATGTAAAAGCAATGGAATGGCCCCCCCTTGTGCAGACTTGACACGCGAACTTGAAAACGAGTTGGTCTTTGTGCTGTGTAAAGTATAAAGCCCTTTAAAGAGCTGTGATGGCAGATGTTATAATATGGATGGGGACAATGCACTTCAATGACACGCATTATAGAGCCTGATGGATACAAGGTAAAAGTATACGGACAGAAAAAGAAGCAGTAAACAGGCAAGATGGCTATTATGGTGGAGCATGTTGCATCACCTCAATTACTGCCTGTGTCTGCTACGTGTATGGCAGCCTGTATTTTCAATGGAGCACCTGTTGTTTACTTGCAGGCTCCAGCAGTGGTTAATATAACGAAGTAGCATGGCAACTTATAATTTTCAACTCGGTGTGAAGGGTTTATTTCTAGAATGCTACTGATAGTATATAAAAACACCAAAAATTCAACACAATGCATATAATACCGTCGTTTCCATCACTGTGGAGCCTGGAGTTTCACTTTCATGCCCGTACTTTGCACTTCTAAAGCAAAACTCTCCACTCTTTCCTTCCTTCTGTCTTACTTTCTTTTCCGTTTCACCTGGGCTATTACCGTTAATTATCCGAGCAGCACTGTGGCTGGCTCACTCCAAGAACGATTAGCGGGAGAGGAAGAGGCAATAAAAGGACAGACTTCTGCTTTAATTAAAGGGGAGTAGCCTTTTAACGTGGGGAGGGCCGTTAAATTAGCAACATTACAGCGCCATGCATCATTGGCAAAGTACAATGGAGCATGAAATAAATGATGCGTCAAGCAGTGCCACGCTGGCTGGATAGAGATCTGATAGTGGGGAAAGCTGAAGTGTGGACATGGCCAGTATAATGAGGGTGGGGGGTTGGTTCCACATAGTTGCTAAGATTGTCCAGCTGGGAACAGTGAAACCGTCTCCTGGTCAGACACCAGTCATGCAGCAATGTTCTTTTTAGTAAGCAGCAGCTTCCTTCCTGTGCCATAGACACCCTGTTAGTTCAATGTTTTACATACTGTAGACTCATGAACACAGATGTTAGCCAGTTCCAATGATGCCTTCAAATCTTTGGCTGTCACTCACTGTCGTTTGTTTACCTTATTAAAGAGTGGTTGAATTGTGCCACAGTGAATTTCTAAAAGTCAGAGTTCACATACTTTTTCCACTAGCACTATGATGTTTTTATTGTTGTTCTCAATAAGGACATGAAAGATCTGATTTTTTTAAATTCTTTTGCAAATTCCAAAAGGTTCAAAAAATTTTTTCTTGCCACCGTATTTCCACTCAGACTTTGAGTCATGACTCTCAGGACCATTTTAGTTCAATTTAGACAATGTAAACTAAGTTAAGAGCTTAATACCGAAAGGAAAAGTATTGGCTGTGAATTGCCAGCCGTGGTGCTGCATATTTCAATACTTCTTCCATTATATGGCCTCTATGACATTACAGCATATGCAGTGATTCAGGGCCATTTGCCAGCCTCCTACTAGAGCGTCCTCATGTGTCTTCATCGGCACAAAAGCAGTGGGTTTTTCCTCACATGCTTCATAAAATGGAAAAGTGGAAAATGATTGAACTGTGTCTGTCTTCAGCACACTGTGTTAAAAAGCCATACACATGGGCAAACATTCATCATTACAGTAAATGTTAGAGATTTTTTTTCCAGTACTGGCTGCTAAGTTTCAGATTTTTTTTTAGGTCCCTTGACTTTTTGTTGTTTGGAGTTGGGCAACTTGCTTGAAAGTGCTACTACTGGAAGTTGGATTCTGTGATTAGTTACCTAACTTGGATGGCAGCATGAGGCAGGATCTCCCCGTCGCAGTTCCAGCTGCTGTGGGAGGCGCTGTAGCTGCAGGTCGTCCGGGCCGTGCACATGGGGCTGAAGCCTGTCTTCTTCGGAGTCTCGCTCAGGTCTTCCAGTGAAACCAGCTCCTGGTGCCGTGGCTGGAAACGGAATTTCCGAACCCGGTGGACCTCCACGAACGGGTGGTCGAACTGGGGAGGGAAGCAGATATGGATGAGAGGATGACTTGTAAGTGGCTTTGGAGAAAAGCGTCTGCAAAATAACTAAATGTAAATATAAATATCAAAACACATTCATCAAGAATTGACTGATAAATCTATTAGAATTGAGCCGATAGACAAACTTATTTGAGAACATGAAAATTTAAATATAAATCACCAACCACCACCTCTCTCTGAAATGATGATGACTGTATTTTCCCTGTTGGGTGAGGTAAAAAGTTTATTTCAAATCCATTGTGTTTTTATGGACTCCTGCTGATTTTGTAATGATCACTACATGTAGCCCTTTTATTTATTTATTTATTTATTTATTTACCCCTTTCCTCCTCTCACTCAGGAAAGAAAACAGCAAACAGGAGATCAAACACAAAAAGGGAGAGTCAGATAAAATGGGGGTGCGTAAAAAACGATGTACACAGCAAAGGAGAGAGAGAGAAAGGGGGATGAAAAGAAATTATTTTGTCAAAATCCTCTTTCATCTCACTCAGTGTCGCAGAAAGGTTCGGCTCTGTCCGGCGCACTATTTTCTCCAACTTCACGGGGTGCCACTTTGTCCCTATTCTTCTCCTCTTCACGTTCACTTTCTTTCTTTCTCTCGCTCTCCTTCTCTTTTTCCCGTGGCTCCCTTCCTTGCCCTCTCTCATCCCAAAAAGCCGAGTGACAGCCATTTATTTCACATCAGATCCACTTTATGACTGCAGCCATTTTGCATTCATGCCGGACAGTCTGCCTAAAAGGCTCTCTGACAAGGCCATGAATACGCTTAGTGGCTTCTCACTCCTTGTTTCTCTTCGCTTGGCTGGACAGTGATGCTGATATTAAGTGAACTCTGATGCAAAGTCCCACTCGCCCTACTCATACAACTACTTGTCTACCATACTGTGTTGCAAGTAAAAGCAGCGAGGACAGTGTGGAGCTTGAGGCACATCACATACTGAGGTATAAAAACAAGTATTATGTATGCTGCTATTAACATAATGTCAACTATGTTTGTAAAAGTTAAAAGTACAGCTAAGGATGATGGGAATTTCTCTATTTTTATGCAGGTATGTGGTCCAACCAAGGCAAAACCAGTACAGTATAAACCTGTGAGCTTGCACTTACAACACAGCTTGCTCCTGACTCTCACTGCTGGATTTTTTAGGATATTAGGGAAATCCACTATAATAAAATCTTTTCTAAGGGCTCTCAGCAGTAGCATCACCAGGGAAAGTTGGTAACTCAATCTTTCTTGTGCATATTGGCAATTTCACTCCATCATGTGGATATTTCACCCGGACTGTGGCAATCTAGGGACACATTTAATGTCACACAGAGCAGCAAAATTGTTCCTCCAGTTGCTAAATTTCACTCTAATAACTTTCTCTTGGCTTGTCTCGACTGTTTGCCTTCGCAGCTGCAGAGTCCTGTAGCTTTAAAGCTGCAAATACATATTACTCCACTCTACCCTACAAGAGTAATACTGGTAGAAGTCAAAATATCGCTATTATAGAGTAATACACACCTCAGGATGCATGTGTTAGCTCAAAACACACTTTGCAATTTCCCACTTTTACCAAGGCAGCTGCTGTAGATGAAATTACAGTCAAGATCCTTCTAAATGGGATAAACTTCCTGAGGTCCTTCCTGAGGTAATAATTACAAATCACCAGACTCCCCCTGGTAATACTTGTGTTATCCTGCGAGGGCATTAGTCTGGTATCAGCCTGTTCTCCCATGCAGCATATCCCTGATGCAGCGATTGCTGTTGCCTCTCTGGACCCAGATGGAGGTTATTTATGATACGTGGGAAGGCACAAGGGCTAAGGCATTTGAACTAAAGTGAACCACAGTTGAGAAATTGGACCGAGTCAGCAAACGGAGGTGCTAGCACAGCAAGTGGGCAAACTCTGCCTTCTGCTCGCTCGTTTACAGACTTAACACAATTCATCTGTGCACAGATTGAGAAGCTCCTGATGCTGAGCGTTAAATTCTGTCGCAAGTGACTGACAGAAAGCTTTTTGGGGCGGATAAATGTGGAGGTTCCTTCACTCATTCCCTGCTGCATCCATATCAAATTTCCTCCTTTTAATTTTGGAATATTCCAAACAGTATTAAGTATTTACAGTATATACACTTTATTTATTACTTTATTAAACAGAAACCTGGTCGTCTTTGTTGGTGTGTCGGAGAAGGTGTCTGAAGAAGTCCAAACGCGAACACTTCCTGACGATGATGAGGTCTGCAGTGCCGTCAGCGAGGTGAGCGGAGGGCGACAGGCCTTTGGGACTGCGGGGACACGCACAGCTCATGTTCGCCGCATTAATGGCAATAAACTTTCCATGGATCACGCTCCAACCACTGCTGCCATCTGAAACACAGGGATCTGTAGTGAGTGTGGCACCACAGCTACACTTACTTAGTTTTACTTTTGTGTGTTGATCTTGTGCATTGTTAAAGTCCTCCATCTGACATTGGCACTTTAAAATGAACAAACCTTGAGCTGCATTGAAAACTCCAGACAAGAGATTGGAATAAGTTCCAAAATCCAGATTCCTTTCAGCCTCTTGTGTTGATGTTAGACTTAAACAAATCATCTGTCTACCTTCAAGGAGTGGGTTTTTCAAATGATACTGAGTATTTAGCAAGCGCTTTATGATTCCTGAGTTCACGTTCCAAGTTTGTCACACAACAGCAGCGATGCTGATGAGGGGGTCCATTAAAATCCAGATGTCTTGGCAGGAATCCCCAGTGCAGCTTTACTCTGATGGCTGAGCCAAGATAGGCATTACCAGGCAGACAACAGCTTTATAAAAAAGAGCTAAAGCAGATTCTCTTCTGTTTCAAAATGCAATTAAGTTCGGCCAAGGAATGAGTCACAATTTCTAAGGAGGAAGACGCATAGATACGAGGCAAGGAGAGTTAACCTTAACTTTTCTCGTTATGATTAGATGCACACGTGGCCTCCAAACCTAAAGTGACAGATGTGGTGGCTGCACTTCACAAATCACCGCGCTGCTCCTCGAAGACGAGCTACCGTTTACAAGTGACGGAGTATCAAAAGGCACAGTGCTATCACCCACGGGACCGCCGCTGCCTGTTACCATGCGGGGTGACAGTCACTGGAGGAAGCTGCAAAAAGTGATCACAGACATCCAAATTAGCATCTGACTGTTTTATGAGCACCTCAGAGGGAAAATTATGTGATCTCGGAAAGCAAAACGATTCATTACCTTTCCCCCTCATTTCGCAAAACAAACTTACAGGGGTGATAACGCGAACCAATGATAACAAGTCCACTGAGGCTGCATGAGAACAACAATATTCTAATTTGAAAGCAGTGATTAAAGTTAAATTTAATGGGAAAGAAATCAAAAAAGGAGGAAAAAAAAGACCAGTCTAACTGTGGACTGTAGGTTCTGCATTAAGAGAATGTTACCAAATGAGTATTTGCTTTTGGATGAGAGGCTGGCTCATTTGCAGAGAGAAAGTGTGTCGTGCCTCATTGATTTAGCAGTTGTTTGAGATTTCCCCTGCCAGGAAAGAGGGGGGGAAAAAAAATTGCAGAACAAACGGTAGCACTGGCGTGAGGCAAACCTCCTGTCAAAGCTGGCAGGGCCAAATTTCTCCCTGATTAGTGGGAGTCGGTCGCACATCATGCACAACAACAGGTTACGCTCGCTTTCATATTTACACCAGAAAAAAAAAACGCTCTATAGGATGCTGCAGTTCCAGATAGCCAGGCCAAGGAGGAAAATCTTGAATTTGACATCATGACATTAATTAAAAAGGAAAAAGAAACAGGCGCAGCTCACAAACATAAACACGCATCAGTGCGCACATCAGCAGCAGCTAGTTTCTCATCTGGCTCCTGAGGTTTGTGCTGTTGTGTCTGTGGGTTGAGAGGTTTGCAGATAATGAAGTGTGTGCACGCGGTTGAGTGTGTGTGTGCACCACAAGGATGGAGGGGACCAGGAGGTGACGATGTCCTACTTGAGGCCGGAGAGGACAGACGCACAGCAGCCTCGTCGGGGGAATATGTAATCTCATCTAGTAGACGCAAGGGTTGGATGCTGGAGATTTGGAAATCGATAGGCAAAGAAGGCTGTGGCGGAGCGCGGCGGGGAGCTGTGCAGTGTCACCAAAAATCTGTTTATATTTTCTCGTCAATAACTCATCAAGAATCTCATCAAGAATTTTGCCATGCTGCGAGAGGAAAAAACAGCCCCAGCTGAAAAAAAAAAAATGGAGATAAAGTAAAATATGAGAAGGAGGAGATGATGTTGCTAACACTCAGTCCACCTCAGGTACTTAATCTAGCCGCGAAAAGGAGAGAATAATGCAAATCTCCCCCGATTTGTTTGTGCGTGACTTGAAGAAAATGACAGCCAGCGTGGGATTGTCTCAACCCCCTTTTGTTTTTTGTTGTTTTTTTTGTCTTCTCTCTCGAAACACAGAGATACAAGTCATGTAGAAAAGCTTTCGAAGTGTACAAACAGGGAGATAACGAGGCGGAGAAATGAGAAATATGCTTTTGGGCTGGGATGAATCTGATGCATCTCGAGTAATGAACCCAGACTCGTACCTTTGGTAAACTTTTCCTTCTCCTCTGACATCTCCCACTCACCGTCCTCGGATGAGGGCTTGTGCTGACAGACACGGCACCTGGAACATCATCAAAGAGTCAGTTTTGCTGTGACATTCAAGCTTTCAACGCTCTTATATGATTCATTAGGTGGGAATTAAGTCCATCTTTGACTGATATGTGTGTGTGTGTGTGTGTGTGTGTGTGTATATGTATATATATACACACACACACACACACAACTCCTCTCAGGCCTTTTGTTGCACAATCCTATCACTTTTTTTTTTTTTTAAATGGCAAAATAGGTTGTCAGGAAACAACATTTTCAGAGATTAATGGTTTTCAGCCTCTGTTGCAAATGCAAACAAAGTCGGCACCCTACATCTCAAAAACCAAAACACTTATTCAAGGGTGTTGTTTTTTTTTTTTTTTTAAAGACTTAATGGGCTCTCAGTCCACAATAAATCAGATAGGCTTCCTGACAATGTAAACTATCCCATTTAAGCTGTGGCAGGTGCACCACTACTATTGAACTATATCAGATAAGTTACCAGATTGTAAAAAGGAACTTTTTATCTCCGGTGCTCTATTTACCCAGAACGACATCGCAGCTTGTCCCTGGGGTGCCCCATGGTGTCCTCGGCGGGGAGGAAAGACACGGTGCCTTCGTAATAGTTGTGGCTCAGAAACGTTTTCACCCCTGCGACAGAAAACACAGTGTGGGCCACAGAATTGTATTTGTTGTGTTTTAATTCTACTCTAATTGTACCTGACAAGACAATTACGAGTCAAATTGTTCTGGATAACTAATTGGGCCACTATTCTTTTTCTCTAGAGGCTGTTGTTGGTTTAATGGAGTAAAAGGAAAATACAGCTGCATCATTTATGATAGTGCAGTTGTATTTACCTGTAAATACACCTCTCTTTGTGTTTGGTAGTACGCTATGCAACCCGAACGGCGAATATGTCAACCATGCATTCACACGTTTGTGCTTGCACTGTGTGCGTGTATTCATTTCTAAATAGTAAACAAATAGAATTGTGGGTAAAAGAAATCAACCATAATACAACAAATACATACAATGAAATTCTGACTTCCCCAGTCTAATTGAATGCACCATCAGCTAATGGTAAAATGCTGTGTGTTAGATCTTTAATCCTCCAGACTCTGGACCTGGAGCCAGCAAGCTCAGGAATAAACTCCAGGTCACCCAACATTAAAATAAGCCCATGTGAGGTCGGTAAGCTGTTTGTCTAGGGAGCCATGGGTTAAAAAAAAAAAAAAAACAGGTGCAGGAGTGCAGTCTTAACTCAAAGAATCACTCAAGTTTAGAAAATGATGGGCTTTATACCTGACAGGTCATATCTAGCAGGACCCAGCCATCTCTTCCTCTCGCTGTCCGTCAGTACATCGCCATAGAAACCGTAGCCAAGCAACGAGACAGAGTATCTGAGGAGGATGTCGTCGTGATGAACCGAACACACATCCATTGGCTGGGAGTCACCTGTTAAGGCACACCCAGTGACAAAATGCAACGCGCCAACATGAACGCAAACCTGAAACCAGTTGGTGTCAATTTGCATCGCGGGTTGCGGACTTACCCACAATGATGTGCAAAGCAGAAGAAACAGGATCGCTGGTTCCGATGGTGGCAAAGCAGATACAATCAGTGGAGCCTGTGGGGAGAGAGGGTTACAGTAAGCCACTGTAGTGGGAGCACATAGTTTAACACTTCCTGGATGTTTTCCTGCAAAGTAAGTGAGTACAGAGAAGTCGAACGATGGCTGAGTTCGATTAGATCAACCATTTCAGTTCAAACTTGTGCAGGCAATGAGATCAATTCATATTAAACGCGACGAGCAGTGTGTCCTAAATGTTTTATGTACATGTTTATGTAATCAGAATAGATTACAGATCAGCGTTGCTTGATTTTATTGGGCGGAAACAAGACGTTAGAGTCATGAAATTGACTTAGCGGTTCGCTCTGGGCCGCAGGCTATTATCAGCTCTCTTCAGCCAACAAGTGAAGGATAAGAGGCATCCCCCTACTTTGAGAGAAGCGTCGAGTTTGACAGTAAATCTTTCAACTTGAGAGGTAATAAGGCGCTATCTCTCTCTTTTTCTGCGCCATGTGGCGTAATTTCAGACCTATCTGCCCTACTTTGATCATCGTCAAGTGGTGAAATGGACCTACTGCCACTGATAAAAGACAGAATGAAGGAGAGGGGAGAGTGAAATCTAACTAGTGATGTTTTGAGCTGACTCACAGAAGCGTGACAGAGGAGATCAGGCCTGTCATTCAGCGGCGGACACACAGATGAGTATGAAGATGAGCTCCCTTTCTCACTTTCGCTGACTTTCTATGAATATCACTTATCTGGCCTTTGCTTCCTTCTCATCCGAGCTTCATAATCACATCCGAACACTTTCCAATTGCTCCTGACAGCACAGCGCTGCCTGCGATTTTGCTCAGTGTAAAAGCGGTGACATATGCCATTTGGCTCTTCTAAAGCTACCCAGTAAAAGCCAACTGACTTTGAATGGATGTTTAGTGATGTTCAGTCCTCAGATGTTCAATGTTTTATTCCCCTTACGTTGCTCAACCACAGTAGCCTGTTGGCATCTTCAGGATAAAGCATAAACTGTCACATGGCATATCCTCAGCAGAGAAGTTCCAGTTTTCTTTATCTTCTAAACTGTCTCACCAGTAACATCATCCTGGCAGCGAGATCATCTTTATCTCAGGAACAACAGTGAAGTCAAGATGCCTTTTAGTGCTGCCCTAAAAAAAAAAAAAGGATATTTTTGCTGTTTTGAAGCCTTTTAAAGTAGACAGGTGGATCTTTGAACAGCAGCATGTACTTTTCTAACCCTAGCCCTTGACGTTTTATCAAAACCATCCACTTTGAATGCGTTAATATTCACTTTTTGTCAATAATAGTTAGGAAATGCCTGTGAAGACGTATATATCACTACATTTTTACAACTATTTAACATGCTATTGGTATTGGTAAAGAAACAAAGTGCTACACAATCAAGGAAGATCAAAGGTGAGATAAGGCTGAACAGACTGATCACTGAGGTAAGCCTTACTGATCATTGTTAATACCAATATAATATCTGCAGAAGGCAGATGGCAAAGTGAGAATGTGGGTGGAAACAGATGCAGGTGGATTCCGTTGCATGCACCGCGCAGTGAATTTTAAAATAGTTTGCAAGACAGTGTCTCTAGGTTTGATCTAGAATAATGTGTTTAACAGTTAAAACCAACAGGTGGTGGTGTGGATGCTTCTTATTTCCAACAAATCCTATGAAAACAGCAGTTATTTCGTTCCATAAGCGAGATGAGACGAGACACTTAAAAGGTGCCGTTTTGTAAAATTAACCTGCGACTCCTCAACAAGTCTGAAGAGGTTGGCTTCGGGTATTTAACTCAGTATCATCATGAAAGCAGTACAAGGCACTTTGAATTCCACATTTAACCACCAAGGTCTCCCATTAAAATAGCATACCAGTGTTGGATATCGACAGCTTTCATCCTGCGCCCTGTGTTTTCACTGACGGCTTCGAGTACTTAAGTGTGACGACAAGGTGTTGGAGCTTTAAACCATTACACATTGCAACAAAACTGGAGTCAACACATCTAAATCATGGTTGTAACTGGCTTAAAAATCATTTATTGTGTCCCTTGTTGATTTTAAAGCCCTCTGCTATTACTATGAAGCTGTGCACCACTTCGCCTCATACTGGTATTCCTGCCCACTGATTGTAAAATGCCACCCAGCACGTTTCCATTTACGCCACTTGTCCCTAGTGGGACCACAGAGATTCTCTTTAAGCGTCTTGACAACTGCGAAAGACCTGGCGTGAACTCAATGCATTCAGCAGAGCGTTATGCCGCATGTGTAATTGGAGAGAATGACAGTGATGGTGGAAGCGGAGCAAGAGTTTTTCCATTTGAGAAAAGTTAATGTCATGTTCTTAAGGTAAATTATAACGTGTCATGCGAGCATTATAGCACGTTATGTTCCGCAAAGTCTGCAGCTGGAGAGAAGTGGTGTCTGATTTCTGAAAAGAAAAGTTAATTTGACTTTAATTCCAGAGAAGTGATGCCACTCTGGTGTTCAGCTGACTCAGCTAAGTTTGTGTAGTTCATGAACACGGTTTGCCTAGAAATGCACATCTAGTTATATAACTGTCGTTCACACAACTACTTTCCTTTTCCCAGTCTCGTGTCTTCTTATTACCTCACATCACTTGCAGCCATAGCAGAGCCAACACTTAAAAAGTCCAACTGAGCTGTTAAACTTTCTGATTTTATCATGATTTTTCCAGTATGTTCAGAGATCACTAATGTCTCCGTCCATGTGTTGTGATGTAGTGGAGAAAGACCCACCTGCAGGAATGATCCCTATGCGCAAAAAGCACGGCACCAACTCAGCATCCGGTTGATTCTGGTCCACGCCGTGGTCAGCTTGGGTCCTGGCGACCAACCCGTGCAGGATCTCGCTGAACATCCCGTCCCCGCCAACACACACCACCCTGGACACGTGAGTTTGACATGAGTGGAAACTACCCACTGTTGAGGATAGCTTCAGATGACACAAACAGCATGGCCGGCAGCCACATAAGGAGTTTAGTTGCATGTACATATTGTATTGTATGTTTGCAAAGGAGCCCAGATTCTTGAGGAAAATAGACTACATAGCCAGAAAACACTGACAATAATACAACTGGACAGCAGGTCTAGCTGTGAAACCCTTCAATAAATAAGAATATCACGCTGTGCCACCCAGCATTACAGCTTTTTAAGTCTATCTCAAAAACCTTACAGAAATGGACATATAAATTATATGAACTGCAGAGTAAAAGCATAATGGACTCTAACCCTGCTCTGCTGGACCGAATATCTGATGAATGGAAGCTGGGGTCGATGGGGCACTCGGCAGGAAAAAAACCTTTCAAGTTATTGATGCCCTTTATGCTAGACTACCAGCTGCATTTTACCCTCAAGTGCTCCCTTTCCTCGCAGATCTGAGCAGCAGCGCCATGTACAATTTATGTTAAAAACATAAACTTGACTTATGTCAGTGATTTGTAGATTTAGATATATTGTGTAGTTATTGCAAGTGATGCTAGAGAACAGAATCAGCTACATGCCTAAAATGTTAAATATGTGGATTCCATTGTTTCTTTCTAGTGGTATCGGTTTAATTCATTTTTACATCTGTAGCCCTGCTTTTGATATATGTGAATACTTCATTGTAGTATAACATTTTGAGCACAGGGGAGGGCGGATACTGTTTACTGATCCTAAAATCACACAAAAAAAAACCCCAACTCTGCTCAAGGAAAGGAATGTCAGGCATAATCAGAGTGACACTGCTAAGTGTACGAAACACGCGAGACTCTGAGTTATCACAGTGTGAAACAACAACACAGATTGCAACACAACACGGACTGGTGCAAACTTTTCATGTGTGCAAACTCACACATGCAGCTCATTCCCGAGTTTCTCAGTGGTTTCATTCGATATGAATAAACAAGAATCAACTCTGTGTCACAGTCGAGTGTTGAAAGCCTGAAAGCAGCAGGTAGCTACATTAAGTACTCACCCGTCATATTTGTCTAAATTAGCCTCCGTTTTCAAGTGGTCCCTGGCATGATTGGCGTACTCGGTAACTGTGGAAACAGATCAAGTGGCAAGTGTTAGTACAAGTTTGGTGAATGGGAGTGTAGAGATGAAAAGGACTAGAGGCTTTGTGGCTTGACTAGTTCAACAAGCATGTTACAATGGTGCATTTCGAAATACAATACCAGGAAAAGTACAGCACTTTTAGAACCTGTCACGAGGCCTAACGTTCAGAAAAAAGCAAAGGCACAGTGGCACAGAAGAATCTAATTCAGCTTTTGTATATTATCCTCCTAAAATGAGCTCTGGGCCCACAAAAACAATATTTCAACAGTAAATTGTATTGAACAGTGTTCACTCTGATGGACCATCAATACCCAGGACTATGTGTAGCTGTAGCAAACACTTATTGAATAATAGATGTGTTTGGATACCCAAGCTTATCAACTATCACAGCTTCCATTAAGGTGCTGGCGTGATTGATGGGACTATAAGCCCAATCATATCCTCGCAAGCCTCCTCAGTCCCTTGCAAGAGGCCACGACGGCAGCAGAGATCTATACGGCGGCCATCGAGGCTCATTTTTTATTTAAATGTTGGAGAACGCCGGTGAAAGGGACCCACCAATCACGTCAGCGGAGATGCAGGCGCGGCGAAACAGCGGAGCCACCTTCTGCTCGTAAATACGCTTCCCGCGCCGCTTTCCCCCGTAGGGATTGATGTACACCAGAAGGCTCTTCGGTCGGTTGGCTGCAAAGTGAAGGAGGGGTATGAGATAGTCATTAAAAAGGCTCAGTGTTTACCTTTTTTACAAATGTGTAACTGACAGCAGTTTGATGAAGTTTTCATTAACCAGAGACCTTTCACAAAATGCTCAGTCAAACTGCCTGGTCCCCAAAACACACTGCTCTGAGAAATAAATGGTGTGTGTACTGACTATGGGCAACGAGTGGAGCAATTCAGGGGTGCTGCATCATTCCGTAATAAAACCACAAAATGCTGCAGTGGAGAATACTAAATGGCTTGTTTATGTCTCGCGCTTTGTGCCCTTTAAGACACAAACGGAGGTAGAGCAGCAGCAGGAATTGAAAAGGAATAGATCGGGATCAAGTGTTAAATGAGCGCAAAGAAATGTAGGGTGCAATATTGTTTGGCAATAAGACAAAAGTTCCATTAGATTACATTAATGGATTGTCAGTGGGTGATGTACAGGTGTGCTGTGGAGGAGGCTGTTGAACACACTATGGTTTCATCTTCACAATGAATGTAGTTAATTTTCTTGAATTGATTCATCATGCCAAGCAAAATGGGGCCAAGCAGACCATTTCAAACGGGTTAAGCCCATTGCACACTCTCATTTTCCTCTAGAACACTGTAATAACATTTTTATGGTCGTATGTTTATACATAATTGGAAAACAATAAATTCTTTAAGGTTTCAGCCTAATTAGTTTCCTACACAGAGAGATAGATGTTGAACCTGCACTCTTTTAGTGGTTGCAATCGCACCTATTGATGCGGGCTCAGTCTTTACGTCTATACGTGTGAAAGGACTGTGGGGTTGCCTCTGGGGTCTCATAAGAGCATTGCACACAATATATTGCACAACTTAAAAAAAAATAATTGATTGCAATGTTTATTTCACCAAGATCCTAAACAATTCTTCACTTAAGAGGAGGTCGCTAATTGTGCTGAACGTTTTTAATGAACAATAATACTCTTTCTTTACAGTGTGATTAAAGAGTAGATAAGCTCATTAAGTTGAGGAAGAAAGTTGGCTGGGGTGCGAAGCAACTTTACTCTAATCAAACACTAGATATGATTTTGAAATGGGACACTACATAATGAGCACTTGCTTTTGGTACAAACTGGTTCTTTTGCTGATGAGGTTTTTCAACTACAATCAGAGAAATATTTCAAAATAAAAGCCACAGATATGTTTGATGCTATTCATATTCATGTACTCGTCAAACTAAGACCACTGGAAAGTTGAAAGTCAGTGAAGCCACTCTTCACTGAAATATCTGACTATCTTCCCCGCTAGTGGAACATGTAGCCTAGACCAAACTGGTGAATAATGAGGGAAGTTGAGGAACAACAGTAACTTATAATACACTTATAAGTAACTTATAATATGTACTGTTTGGCGTGGTCCCAATAAAATAGTCCACAAACTATAAAAAAAACAACTTTATTATGTATCCCACACACACACAGCTGCTGTCAGGTTTTAAAACTGCTTGACAAATCAATAAGGCCAATCCGCACAGAACAGCCTATACCAAGCTCCGTGCAGAATATACTGTACCTTCCTCATTTTAACTGCTACATGCAGGAGTGCAGCTTAATCTTATAAGTATTTGCTTACTAAGACATTTCCACACTTCAGTATGTGTGGCACTTTTATAGCGCATAGTCCAATAAACCGACACTGATGAAGTTTAGTTGTGATCAAGTCCAAAGTCTGTCATCGCAGTTGATAGAGAACATCACTAAAGGAGTACTTACTGAGTAATGACAGCTGCTCATTGATAGCTTCAATCCACTGATCACACACTCCCTGGCTGGCACAGTGGAAAGTGATGTCACTACATCGCCACTGGTGCTGCCCCGTCCTCCTCACGTAAGAAACTGCAGAGAAAAAGAAAAAAAAAGACAGCGTTTGAGCCGTTACGCATTTTTGTGACCAACCACTTGCCAAACAACACATCGTGGCTCTCGGAAAAAGTGTGTCAGCAAAACAGAGATGCTATCATCAGTGCAGGAGAATTCCCGGTCTGATTTTAGAGATAACAGTCATAATCTAAAGATAACTTCCCACACGTTGCATGACATTCTGTGAAACACCCATCACAGTTTCAGATTTGTTGACTATTTTAGTTTTCCATGTAGGGCAGCAAATAGGTATCATACTTGGTTCATTCATTGCTTTTGAGACTATACTAAACTATATTTAGCACTTCCTGGTTTGCTTCAGTGCAGATCCAGCCTGAGAATGAACCCCGGTTTTATCCTTATCAGCCAGGTCAATCAGATGATGTGAAATGAGGGTAGAGTCATATAATATCCTTCTAGGAACATTACTGAAATATTTACATTGAGGACCCAAAATTCTCTCACTAAGCACTTTGACAGTAGATTCACTCACTAAGCATTTCATATTCAAATTATCGCACTAAGCATTTTATTTTAATCAGATTGAAAAGTTAACTTTTCAGGCAAGTTCTTCACCCTAAATTCCTTTACAGCACCTCATACTTACAGTGGGGTATAGGCACAGAGATGTTCGGAGTGAGTGTAAAATCATCCTTTAATTAGTTACATAACCAGGATGTAAGTGAGTAAATGATGGGATGTACCTTTGAAGCCAAGTTTCCCCAGATTGTGGGAAAGCAGTCGTGTCAGATTCGGCACACATTAGTGAGGTAATTTTTACCATTTGCTTGTGATAAATAATGTAAATCCAATCTTGTTTGGATATAATCTAATGGCTCAAACTCAAGCATTAGCCCTTGAAGTCACTGGCAAGCTGCCGTCTTAGACCCAGTCAGCTAAGCAGTGAGTGACTCTGTTGTTAATGAATTACTTTCAGACTTTGGAGCTTTCTGTGGGCTTATTTCCAGTGTCAGATCGCTCGCGATTGGTGCAGCTAAACACAGGCTCCTGGCACACGTACTGCAAACTGTAACGTGTGATGTGACATTAACCTACTACATTAAAAAGAAACGAGCGGAAGCAGTTTTGTTAGAAGGAACTAAAAATGAGGCATTTATTCCTTAAAGGAGCCAAAAAGGGTCCTACATTTCCCATGATCCAACTTGTTAATTTCTCAGACTCAATGATATATTTGCTCAGTTCAGCATGAAAAGTAACGGCATGTTTTTTGTTTTGTTTTGTTTTACCTGTGAATGCATGGGGATACTGCAGGAAGTGCTGATTTCCTCTATTCTTGCTCCTGGTACTTCTGTGATCTTCTTCGGTCTTGTGGACAGACAGAATTTCGCACACCTGAACGCCATGACTGCGAGCTGCAGACACATGAATGGACTGCATCACATAAAAACGGAAGCATGACGTTCTTTTTCACACACATCAACTGTGAAGGTGATTATTAGATATACATTATTTCCTTAATGAGACGACTCACAGAAGAATTCATATTTTTAGTTCTACTTTTCTCAATATGAAAACGATCATTCTTTGAGGAAGAATTGTTGGAAAATGGTATATTTTTACATCAATATGAAGGTGATGCCTCAATATTCCACACTAGATCTGCCAGTATGGGTTTTAGTCGTGAAAATAGAATAATCCTGAGTATTCAAGCACAAGAGATGGTTATGCTACAGAACATATTCAACAGGATACTTTTGTACGAGGGAAGGCCAATATTACTTGCAATGAATTTAACTGACCTCTTCAACTGCATCACATACAGACATTCCAGTCTCTCCTGCAAATTTATTCAGCTGATACGGGGAAATGGATGGGAGGGAGGCATGACATATTATTTTTCTCTTGGGAGTCTGTGGGAATAGGATTTCATTTCTTTCTCAAATAAAGATGATGCACCATGCAGGCATGAATAACTTTATGGCCATCGATATTCACATTCTGACAAATAGGAAGAAGAGTTATGGCCGTGTGGGTAATGGCTTTATTTCAGAAGAAACAAGAATGAGGAGTTTCGTTCCAACTATTTGAGAAATGGCACGTACTGCTCTGCCAAAGTGATTGTTGGTGTTGAATTAAAAATATTTAATGGAGTACAGAAATTTATTATGATTTATATATTCCATCCATTTTTTAGAAACAGCTTATCCAGGTCAGGTGCCTAAGGGAAATGGCACTAGCCTATCAACGGTCAGGGTGCTCATGTGTCACCCATATTGAGTTTACATGTACAATTACAGTACAGTATGTCTTTAGAGTGAGGGACATTTGAACAGGTGCTACTTGACCTACATTTTGACAAAGAGATTTAGGTTAATATACAGTAGATCACGCTGACTAACACCTGTGGACATTTACAATTAATCTCAAGAGAGCATCTTGCACAAACAGACCATTGAGGGAGCATATTGTTTGAGCTGTTGATTTAAGCACACCTTCTACTCACGTGCATCAGACTGCAGGAGGTAAAGGGAAAGAAAGCCGGTGCTCAAATCTACTTTTACTGATGTTGTCGAAGTTGTGCAAAATGTAGCACTGATAGTTGGACTTATCTCTGAGATTTGCTGACCAGACAGACATGGTGTGTGAGCAGGGGGTTATGTGATGTCAAAAAAAAAAAAAAAAAATCCTTTCATGCAACCATAAACAGATAAGACAAAGCAGATTACCAGTGGTAAAATGCTGGAAGTTTATACTGACGACTAAAGTCATAATGGACGCAAGGTCCCACGACGAGATGTTTCAGATTTGAGATAATTCAACAAAACTTTGAGCATTTGCTGTTTGTTTCATATCCCATCAACACACTTATACTCGGGCTGTGGAATAAATGACTATCTTATCTTGTATCTTGCACATTTACATGTTTGTTATGTTAAGCTTGCTGGCTTACGCCTAAATCCCAAAAATGAAAAATGTATGACTCATTTTTTTTTTCCTCCGTGTGAGCTTGATAGGCAAATATACTTCTGTCAAAGACAAAAAAAAAAAAGCAACATTCATCATTGAGCCAGTGTGGGCAGACTGTCTCTCCCGCGCTCTCTCCCTCTTCCACCGTCTCTCTCATGACTCAAGCAGTTCCTTTGGACAACTTGTTCAAATTAACCCCAGAAACACAGCACACGCTAACAACCCCAGTGAACTGTGTTAAGGAAGGAACTGGAAAACAAAGCAGCCATTCCCACATTTTAACATTGCTCCAGTAACCCTGCCACACACGCTCACAGTGGCACAAACACACATATTCAAATGTGCACACACACACACACACACACACATGCACACAAGTACACAATAATCCTATCTGCACATACACGGAGAACACATACCCACACACAAATTCTCTACTTTTTAGCTCAGTGCAGTCCCTAAGCTACATGCTAAGCCCTCGGCCATACAAGGCAGATCCTCTCTGCTCTGCTCTGACATACTTTTCTTTGTGCTTGAAAAGAATCTTAGCTCTGGCAGTCAGCCAGTGTGTTGCTGCCTATTCATACCACAGGGCTCAGTGTGTTACTGTGAGCCGGAGAGGTCTGCTATCTGCAGAAAGTCAGCTTTTCAGGAACTGAGGGAGGGAAAGGGATTATTTTTCTAATGTCTGGAACTTGTACTTCGCTTGATGGAAAAATTCAAATGCTTGTTTTGTTGCTCGGGAGCTGGTGATACCTGAGAACAATTATATGGAGGATTGGTGTCGTTTAAGGTCATGTATAGTCTATACGTCTGACTTCCATATGCCCTGCAGCCAATTTAGATGTTTTACAATGTCTGCCATATGCAATGCTTTAAAGGTTTCCAGCTTTATAGTTTTCACAATGTTGAATTGAGGTTAATTTAATTTTTGTGACTCTTCTGGAGGAGTTTCGAAGCTACAGCGGCTTGGATTGAAGACTGTCTATACAGCAACTGTTTATCAGGTTCTTCACCAGTCAAAGCTTTAAGAGAGAGTGACCAATAGGGAAAAATAAATCATATTAAATTTCAGCTAGAGTTTGCTGGGAGGCATGAAAGAGATTCTGACGTCAACTAGAATTGGGTTCTTTAGGGTCTGAGGAGACCTTTTAGCGTGGAGGTGCCATGGTGACCTTCCTCATTAGGCCCCTTCTCAAATAGTCACTCAGTTTTTCAGAATGGCCTGCTGAAACCTTTCCTCTCATCCCTTTGCATTGTTAAAAGCCAGTTAAAAGTCAAAAAGCCAGTACTGGATGCTGAGGATGCTCCAGCTTTGTCTAATTCAAAATAAAAGATGTGACACTCTCCATCAGCAGACTACCAAGACAAGCCACAAGTAGTATTAGTGACAAGGAGAGCAACTAGACAAATGACAGGAAATTAAAAACAAACATAAATATTGTCCTTTTAATAATACTCAAGGCATCAGTAATTCAATGAGCGCGACCTGGAGCGTGACACTTTGTGTTTGTGTAACTGGCTCTCTGTTTTCAGTACAGCTCACTGTAAACACCTGAGACTGCCGGGTGATATCGATATCGATGTTTTCCTATAAATCCACAGAGTTTAAACTTTGTGAGTCATGAGGGAAAAAAAAAGAAGAATGTTTTCAATCTTTATTTCTTGAAGTCCACAGTATTTTTTGTTTTTCAGTCTAGCACTTCTGTGCAACTAAGACTTTACTCCACTCCTGATGTTTCGGTGCCATCGTGCTATGTGCTACAGTAAATTGTCAGGTTTCAATTTAGGCTTTAGTTTCCTAAACATGTGAGGTTCAAGGTGACTGCTTAGGAATGAGGCCATGTTCAAAGAGACTCCACATGAAATGAGGACAAGGAAGAGCACAGAGAGTGATTCCCTAAGCCGGACGTGTGTAACTCTGGCCCTTGAATTCTGACAATGGCGGCGTGTTGCTTTGTCGTGAGTGTGAATGTAATCCCTTAGTCTGGCACTGTTAGTGCCTTTCTCCACTGAGCCAGAAAAATCCGAGTCCTCAGGGCGCAGGGTGCTATTGGTTTCCATTGTAACCACATGAGATGGATTAACACCTGCGATGAAAGGTGAACGCCGTTAAAGGGCCACAGCAGCTTTACAGATTTTTACACAACTATATACGATAAAACCCTAAATTATTTGCTCCTGTCATGAAATCAAACAAACCCCTCAACTTATTGATGGAAATGATCATAAACAAAAGTGATTATAGTTTAAAAAAAAATCTCCACTAAGTTCAATAAAGGTATTTTACTTATGGGCTGAATTGAAACGGACAAGGCCAAAAGTATTAGCCCTGTGGCAACTAACAGTCAATAGTGTAACATTTCTGACTCACAGCTGACGACAAAGTCTTATGATTGTTCCTAACTAGGTTGGCACATGTCTCTTGAGGGATCTTAGCCCTCGAGAGACATGTTCCAGCTTATTCAAATGGTGTGGTTTTCCAGCATGTACGTGAATAGTTATTGAGCTCTTGCTGCAGATCTTGTGACCCTCTAAGATCTACCTTGTGACTGCTTGAAAAGAGTCCTGACTCCCAGACTAGGAGTCGCCCCCACGTGTAATCTTTATGTTCTGTCACTGCACCTACATGCTTCGCAGGAGCATCACATAGTCTCTGTTCAGCCTGTGACTGTATCACGGAGGTGTAGGATTCTGAAGAGGCTGTCTGTGACAGAGAGCACCGATGAGTGTAGTGGCTTGTTAAAGCATGTCATTTTAGAAAACAGAGGAGAGGAACATAAGCATAAAGTTTAAAACCGGTGAAGTAGGCTTTCAACGAGCTAGAGAGCTAAAAATCCAGCAGTACTCAACAGGTACTAAGAGCTGCTGGTCTTGGGAATAATTGTATACTACAATAATGGAACATAAAGGGTTTTAGTGTCAATATCATGGAGCTTCGGAGATCAGTCAAATTTAGGTCTGTCATGCAATTCAAGAGCATCGTTCTGAAGGGGAGCCATTAGCCACTGTGGCAAACACGCACACACAAAAGGTAGAGCCGATTAGTGCCCTTTGGTGTACTAAAACTCACAGCTACAACTCTTTCAAGTCAATTTTTGTACTCCTGGCATGCCTGGTTATTTAGTCATCGTCATTGTATTTTATTCAATTCATCTCCCCTGTGCCAATTGACAACATCGCATCAATAATACTAACTGAAGTTGGGCGACTTCTTTGTAGCCCTGGTGGAAAATATTCTGATTGGATTCATGAACCTGTTCATCCTGCTTGCCTATTAAAAAAAAAGAAAAGGGTGGCATCACACCTGACAGGATTCCAGTGAAAATAATAGTTTCTAACATATTCTTGCTCTTAAAGTTGCTCGTCACACCCTGGATTTTTATATACGTGGACGGTACAACAGTGTCATAGCCCCAGTTCTAAAATATAAGGCCGTATATGATTCCCTTGATGATTGTACTGCACTGAATTGGATCTGAACTCAGTATACAATCGATGTGTTTGCACAAGCGATTTTGTGTTTGTATTTCTCACATCACTGTACTTGCCCTCACCTTCTTTTAGTGCTTTGACAACAACACGCTGTCATCAGACGCACATTCCACCGTTGTTCTCTGCTGCCCTCCCTTTACACAGTGGATCAGTGTGTAATCCCTTTGTTGCTCAGTGTGGTTTGGCACTTGCGATGTGTTAGAGGACAAGTCAGTGCAAGCTTAAGGAAATGCTCGTCTCTCTCTCTCTCTTTCTCTCAGGTGCTCCCACGCCATAAATGTTTTCATTTGTGTCACTTCTGCTTTGCTTTTACATGTTAGATTTCAAGTGACATGCAACATGGGTGCATGAAAGGAGATCATATCTGAATGAGGATGTAAAACTGATAGAACCGTTTGTGTTGTTGTCGGGAGCAGAAAACGTTTTAGGCCCCATGCTGGATATTAGTAAATGTCGGGCTCATGTAAGTGGATGTCCTCTAATGGAGAGGGTTGTTCTACATTTCTTCATCACTTAACCACACCAATATGTCACCATCATTGATTTATTGTGTACAGTAATTAGGATTAGAGGTCCTACTCTTTGCTGCTATTGACCCAAGCTGGAAATAAACAAATGCTCAGTATGGTGAGTGTCCAGTAGCCAAATGGGTTGATTCTTGGCTGGAGGCTGACCTTTGTTTGCATGTCATACCCTTCTCCGACTACCCTTTCCTGTCTCTCTAGACTGTCCACTGTCAATAAAAAAAAAAAAGACACAACGCCAAAAACATTTAATGAAAGGCTCTGTGTTGCCGACAGTATAAATCTGCAGAGTTCACCCAATATCCAGCTGTTGTTTTCTAGCAGTGTTTGTTTCTCTGTATCTGTCTCCCTCCCTCTGCAGCAGTCTCTCAATGTGCAGACAGGACTGTGCATTGAGCGCTGCAGCTTTAGATTACAAAGCACAGATCTGCCTGGGTACACATGGCAGTGCGCTGTCAAACAAGATGTGGAGTTCTCTCCCAGGCACAATGGGTTTGTTAAGGCAATGCTTAGGCAAACAGATGGAGAAGAGAGGACAGCCAAGGTGGAAGCTACAGTATATTAGGCGAGCGGTCACTAGGGGTGCAGTGATGCTGCTAGTTCACTTCCTGACATTTGACTGTATTTCAACTAGTGGCAACAAAAAGGCAACAATTTTCTGTATGAACTTTAACGTGGGATTTTATTACACCTGAAATTCTGGGATGCTGAAAAAAAAAAAGGAGGAAGTACTACTCCCTAAGCATAGTGATTTGGAGGAAAAGGGGAAACAAACACTCTCTAAAGCACATGCCATGATTTATTCAAGATTTTCCTTCAAGACGGGAGTGTGCATTGTCTCAGAAGAGTGACTCAGGCATTATGTGGACGTAGGATTTAATCTAGACTCATAGGCCATGCCATCTCACTGATTGGATTTCGTTTGTGTGTGCGTGAGAGCGCGTCTTCGTTGCGGACAAACACACACACACGCACACACACACACACACACAACATTCCTGGCTAGGACAGCCTTGTCTTGTTTTCTACTCTGCGAATCTGATTGACAGATGCTCTGATTCGACCAAATCCACTTAAATGTCAAACAGTAACATCCACTAACGTTGTCTAAACTCAAACACCAAGGCCAGAGTGATGGCTACCGCTCATAACAAATCCCCCTGGCGTTTATTGCACTTGCATGTCAGTTTGATGTATGATTGCATAATGCAGGAGTTTTCCTGTCTTGTCTGTGCTGCTGTTTTTTTTATTTTATTATTTTTTTTTTATTTCCACTTCCTCCTGATCCCAGCTTGTTTTGTAACACTGCTTTTCCAATTCAAGTAAACTACATTGAAAGATGAGACTGTAAACGACAAAGAAAAATAATCCATCCTACTCCTGACTTCTTTATTCATTTCCAGTGTTTCTGCTGTTACGGGCCCTGAACCGGGGGGGGGGGGGGGGGGGGGGGGGGGGGATTCGGTGTCTCAACCCGCCACAAAACCTCAACTCTGGAACAAATATTTCAAGGACCTTTCACCAATTAGTGTCACGCAGCTGTGAAGTGTTACCTCTTCAAATCTAAGGTAAACATACAAAGAAAGCGCAGAGAGAGAGAGAGAAGTGTGGAATGTTTGTGGAGCCTGTTATGTAAGTCATCAATATGTAAACCACGTAGAGGCAAGAAATAAGAGTATTTCTTGTTTGGGCGGGTGCAAAGACATTATGGAAAAACTGAGTCACTCACTAGCAGCTCAGTCTTTACTATAGTCACAGATTAACCGGACTCTGTTAACTAGTAATGATGACATTGTCATTTTAGCAGAGTGTTTGATTCCTAACTCCAGGATAAACTGACCTGCTCCCGTCACAATAATCACCGGGTGGGAGATTTTGATGTAGTCGCGTTGAACATTGACTCAGCAAATGGAAGTCTTTATGGCAGGTTATTATAGGGCGCTTGATACCACTTTGAGGAAGGCCAACGGCCAGGCTTAAACTGAAGGGCGCACTGCCAGCTGTAATCACTCCACTCAGTATAGTACAGTATTCACAGACCAGGGAACTGATCTTGATGAACAAACACTCGGCCCAGGAGGTTTAAAAAATAAAAACATAAAAAAAAAAAAAAAAAAAAAAACTTGTGACGCAATGAATGGAAAGGACCAAAATTCAGAGCACTGCTCTAATCACAGTGATAATAAAGAGAACTTTAACAGACAGGCCATTGACACAGTGCCTGCTCAGAGTAATGAATAGTGAATGGATGAGTATGCTTTACAGGTAGTTGTGTGTGTGCTGTTTTCTATTACTACTTAGTACCTCTTATTTTTGGGAAATGTAATCTGCATTTTGTCTATTGTTTCCTCAGTAACTGGAGATTCACACTGAAAACGAGACGTGAGCGTCACGCAGGCAACCCACACCGACGTTAACCTGCGTTCAGCATCGGCCTGTCTGAAAAACAAACCGTCGTCCCCTGGGTTTGACTGACAGCAGGAATTTACTGGACAAACTAGGTTTTCACGTGAGTTGAGCTTTTAAATGGATTTAAACACCTGTCTGTGGAGATTATGCTTCACTAAATACAGCATGCAGTTTTAAATTCAGCATTCAGTGCTGAATTTAAAACTTTTGTTGCTCGTTACTACAGACTTCACAGTATAAGGAGCTCACTGGGGCAGAAATCCCCCTTTTTTTTTTTTTGAATGAGTTAAATATTGAATTAAGTAATGTTCACTTCCTGGTGGTTGCTGGTTAAAAAAAAAACAAAAAACAAAAAAACTCCCAATCACCTTAGTTTGAGAACCCACCTGTGTGACCTACTCTTGTCTGTGTACAGATCCCAGCTGCAGCTTCATGACCTGACTGTTGCTCCCTCAACATGTGCATGATCCTGATAAGGAGAGCAGCGTGGGAAGAAAGCTGCTTCACACTTCACACTTCTTTTTCTTTTTTTTTTTTTTGCATGGCTGACAATGGTTATTCTAACTTTAAGGCAAATGACTTACTAGAGGGAAGTAGAGTTAAATACAACAGAGCAAATGTACTTACTTGGTAAAAATGTGTCCTTTATTTTGTGGTTTTGTTTCTATTTACTACTTGTTTAATGGGTTAATTAGCAAATAATGACAAAGTTATCAAACCTGTTCACTTTGCAAGTTAGACTTACCTGTTTCAGATGAGTTGCTGAAGCCAGAGCCTCGTTTTCTGCTCTTCTCCACTTCTCTCCATGCCAAAACACTGCGACTTAGAGCAACTTCCACCTGTCTGCTCTTCTGAAACAGCTTCGATGATAGTAATCTCTGTTGTTTTTCCATAATCTCTCCCGGACGTGTCGCTTTATCTCAGATGTCGTCTGATGATCATCTGAACTTTGTTAACCGAACCGCATAATGGATCGGGTGTGATCGCGTGTGCGTGCGTGCGTGTGTGCGTGTTGCGCCGGTTTGGCTGAGTTGTTAAGAGGAGAATTACGACAAAGATCGTCTATAAGGAAGAGGAGTCACTCAATTGTCAAAAAAAAAGTAGCACAGCTTGTGTTTCAGGTTCTGTTTCTAAAGCTGTTTAGGACTTGAAACCATTCTTTGAACCCTTTACATTCAGCAGTAAAATTTGCATTACTCATAAAATAAAACAAAACCGTATATATTTCAACATAAAAAATAAAATAAAAATTACATTCGATGTATGCATGATGATGTGGCCCCTAAGAGCTAATCATGTTGCAAGATTTAAAAAAAAAAAAAAGAAAATAGACAAAAACAAAGCCAGAAAACAAAACACACCAATTTAACACAACACGTTTGCACTAACAGGTAAAGAGCAGCAGAGTGAGCGCTCCTGTCTGTTATCGTGTTCCGTGTCTGTTTCAATCTGGTGGAGCAAACACTGCATCAGCACGTTGCGTAAACATATAAGCTCTTTAATTCATGACTCCAGGTGCCTACATGCTGCTCCAGGCTGAAATTAATGTGTGGTGACCTTCAGACAGCGATCATCATAAAATAAATAGTAATGACTGAACTGATTTGGAAACTGATTTATGACTATTCAAGAATTTATACCTGGCCTTATATGCTTAAATTTAAACAAACAAACAAGTTGAAGCTCAAAGCAGGCTGCAGAAATAAGTATAACAAACTTTCTTAGTTACTAAATCTCTATAATAGTTTTACTTTCAGAATTAAATACCCAAGATCTAATGAATATTATGCAAGCATACAATCTATGTAGGCTATCTCAGCATTAGTTTCCCACTTACAACAAATAAGATAACAATATATACGAAGAAATAAATTAGAGGGAAACAGTATTAATCATATATACTAAAAGTAAACATATAGACTGTAATTAATGCAAAACACTGTAATCTTTACTAGTCTCTCTTTTGATTGACAGTTTGCAGTTTCTGTCAACACAGCAAAGACGGTGGACAATGACGTCAGCGGCTCCTCAAGGCCACGTAACGGAAAATCTCACTTGTGATTGGCTCTCATTGGGGAAGTGTCGCTCCATCCAATCAGAGCCGCTGTTGCTCACCGATTAAGCCGTATCAACATGGCAGCTTTCTGAGTTTTGGAGGAGGGGACCTGGTGTAAATAAACACAAATTTCACCTTTTACAGATAACGACAGCGTTCAGGTGTTTCTGTGTAGGAGTGGCTGGAGCGCAGAGGGAAAATGTCGAGTGACGGAAACAAAAAACAGTTCTGGAAACGAAACACAGCGAAGGTTCCTGGCAGGTGAGTGACGTGTTCCCTCCTGTTGCCTAGCTTAGCGTAGCTACATTTAGTCAAGTGACGCTGCCTTGCAGAGCTTAAAACGAAACTTTCACTTTCACTGATGGGCCTTCTGGATTGTACAATATCTGCGATTTTCACATTTTGTAGCGTAACGACTTCTATTGTTAATTAGTGTCAGAGTCACAGCTTACACCTTCCTGCTGTTAGCTGGCTAAGAGCTACGTTGCTAACAGCGGCTAATAGTCGAAGTAGTTAATTTCCTCACACCGCAGTCAAAAAGTTGGAACTGATCATGTAATAACCGAGCTATTATACAAAGTAGCTATGGATTTACAACAAATAAACCTCGTTTTGTCACACTTAGTCACGCTGTAATGGTATAAACTGGTGTTGTTTTGATTCAGCAGAAGCTAACAGTGCTAGCTTGACAAGCAGTGGTAAATGAACCTACCTGATTTCATGCAAAGTCGCTCTTCTTCACTTCCTCAGCATTCAACATGTGTATGGCGCTCAACATCCACCTTTCGACCCACTCCTTCACGCTAAGTAAGTTAAATGTACTTTCTGGTAAAGTGCTCCCGAGAATGTGAACAGTTGTTAGACAGTGTACAGTGTACCCCAGTTGATGCAAAGCTTGCTGAAGTTTAAATTCTTTGCTTTAAACATCCTGCAATGCAAAGTCTGGGAAGCTGCTCTATATTTGATCTTGGTCGTTGGATCAGCACATTTGGACATTTGGGGGAGTTGATGCTGCTTTTGTAATAAGCAGTGCCAAATCTATATTTAATTGCATCCTATTTCACCTTTTGTGATGGTAAGAATTGGATGTCCTGACTTTGCCACAGAGAGAGCAGTAGATGGCCATTAACACAACAGAGTAACACAAATGTCATCAAGGGGAGCCCCTCACAGGTATCCACTATGAATGTATATACACTATACACTACTAAAACGTGATAGTTTCAGCCACATCCCAATCAGGAATACAGACCTGTTTGTGTTGCAATTTGCCAGCTGAAAAATACTCCACTTGCTACATCAGAGACTAAGTCATGACCATAATTGCAATGCATGCAAAGGTATGAAACATCATCATATGCCTGGTATGTAATGATAATTCTGGAAAGTCTTTGTTTTCCCTGGCCCTTCCTGTTAGGCTGTGGAGAGGAAGTCAACCTACCAGAAAATCTAGTTGTTAGGTGACTGGGTGAACCACTAAACTGTTTTGGGAATCACAACAGTTTAATTTTAACTTCTTTCCTAAGCTTGTAACCACATTTGGTGCAAGCAGTAGTAGATTTGTAGGCTGCCTGTGCAGGTCATTAGATGTGTAACATGTTTGAATAAGAAAACATATTGAACACATTGGGTTGAAGGGTAAATATTTTACGTACAGCTGTAAAATAACTGTAGATTCACTTGACTTCTGAATTGGAAATATTTTTGGATTTTCAGACTTTGCTTAGTCTTCCCAACCTCTCTCTCTCTCTCTCTCTCTCTCTCTCTCTCTCTCTCTCATTTTTTTTTGTCTGCGTATAAGTTCATACTGCATATCTTTCATACTAACCTATGAAGGAAGCAAACTAATGTGGACAACTTTCTCTCTTGATTATCGCACTTGCCTTTGTAAGAAATTAAAGCACCTTTGTCACTCCACCCCCCCCCCCCCCCCTCCCACTCCTCTCTTTCTTCTTTCTTCAGTGCTGCATGATAAAACTGCAAAGGTTGAGTGTAATTGAATTCTCTTCATCTGTTGCATTTCTTGATCCCACTGACAGAAAGTGTCCTTCAAGCACAAAGAAAGCGACTTGGTGAAATTCTGTGCTTGAACATTCATTCATTCAGATTCCGTCTCGTTAGATGTTTGAGGCGTGCTTTTGATTTGAGTGTTTTAAGAAAAAGTCTGTGGCTGTGGAGGTTTTGACTTGTGTGTTTCACTATGAGTTTTATTATGGTAATACTTTCAAAAGCTAGTGGCAGACTCTGTTCAGCCAAATGGTAAATTGTTAATCCGCCTTTTTTTTTTTTTTTAAAGTGCTGATGCTCTTTTATTTCTTTGACCACCTGTCAGTGTCAGAATGATTACCTGTGCATCTCTTTTGATAATCTTGTGTTTATTTACTTTGTCTTTCTCTTCCTGCCTGTTCATCACTTCTGGATTTTCCATTTCCTACCCCTCTTCCCTTCTCTCTTTTACCTTTTCTCTCAATTCTTTTGATCTCGTTCTATTTCCTTTTAACTCTTCGTCTTCATTGCCCTGTCTCTGTGCTCCAGTCTAATTAAAGCTGGTAACAAGCCTCCTCCAGCCACACCAGGCAAACCTAAGAAAGCTACGACCTTCCAGGAGTTTGAGAGTATTACAAGTGACGCCTGGGATGTGGGTGATGATGATGATGAGCTGCTTGCCATGGCTGCACAGAACCTCAACATTGAGGTGGTCATGGAGACTGCCAATAAGGTGAACTAACACATGCAGTGGATTGTGTAAGATAAATTAGTTAGGATAGATGTTGGATGAACATAAAAACCTTGGTCGAAGGCTCGCCCTGTGTCACCCTCTCTAACTTTTCATTCAATTTAAAGCATTTGCACCAGAGTTCTCTCGTATTCTTTTTTCCATTAAATTTTAAGTTAACTTTAAAGAGAAAATAACGGTTTAAAGTATAATTGTTAGTCTAAACACAGAAAAGCACATTTTTGCCTCTAATTTCTACTCTAATTTTTGCTCCTTATTGCTACTCATTTAAATGTATTTAGATTTAGTCTAGTTTTTTTATCATGCAACTAAAACCCTTTAATCTAGCCATTAGGAGATTTTATTATTATATTTCTCCCTCCCTGTTTACATCCCTCTGCTCTGTAGAGATTTACATTTAGAAGCTAGATTCATTCTAAATTTGACTAAAATGTAGTTCACCTCAGCTTGGGAAGACAGGCTAAACCATCTCCATTTTAAATTACAGTACTCTAGTTGATAAGCCTGTTACTTTGAAGAACAGCTAACATCAGATGACAGATGTGTAACATAAGACGCTTCTTTATTAACACTGGTGCAACAGGTTAAGCAGCTAATTCAGTTTGGGTGGTGAAGGAAAGTGTTTTACATATCAGCAGCTACAATTTCTGACCCCACAGATGCTGCAGCTTGTTGAATTCTTGTGTTTTATTAGGTGCTTTATTATTTAGATTCAGTATTGTTTATAGCTGTGATACATAATAAACAAGTATTTTTTATTTAAATTTGTGTTCACAAACACAGGAACACACCAAATCATTTTTACCAGGTTTAGTCACACAAGTAGAAATAGCATATTGTTGGAATAATTTAGGAGTGTGTGACTTTGTATGTTGCAGAATAGCTTATGTCCTTAATCAGCAAAATCTCAGGCTTAGCAGTAGAAACAAACTTGTTTTTCTGTAAACTCCTCAGGTGATTGAGAATCACAGCAAGCAGCAGGAGAAACAGAGACAGGACGACACAACAGAGCTGGAACAGAGAGAAGAGGAGGAAGTGGCAGAGGACGAGGAGGAGGACGAGGAAGACGAGGAGGACAGGGTGGAGGAGGGTGATGTGACCAGCCCAGAATTGTCCTTTGCCTCCCAGAGCAGCCCTTACACTGATAGCCGCTTAGTGAAGTCCCACAGTGAAGCTCCAATTGGGTCACCTAAAGGTTAGTGAGCACCATTCCTCAGTGTCCAAAAAGTTGTCTGGCTCACCTGCGTACTAAAAGCTAGACTGCTTTCACTTTGAGTGCGCCTGTGTAATGGATGTTCTGATGAGACACACTGCAACTGGAAGACAGATCTCATCAATCACCCCATACAGTACCTGCCTATAACTTCTAACAGAGCTTTTCAGTTTGTTTATTATTCTGCTCTGCTTGAGTCTGTTCTTGCTTTGTCATTGTATTTTACTCTACTCTGAGCTTCGGCTTGTGGACAACCCCCCTGACATTATCCTGTTAAGATACCTTTGAAACTTGGGAAATCATTTTTACTCCATGATGGCACCAAAGCAGCCCTAAATCATGATGCTTCCTCTACAATAATTCGCCAATGGGATGATGTTTTCATGTTAGTATACGATAATGTTTTTTTTTTTTTGTCATATGCAATGCTGTGGGTTCTTGTTGATATTTGTGACTTTGATGAAAATCGGAGCACGTTTCCTGACCGATTTTCTTGTGACTGTATTACTCTGACCTTGAAGCTGCTTTGTGTCACCACATTCAAATAATATCAAGCTCCAACAGAACCACCCAGCAGCCAAACAGCAGAAAAAAATGGGTGAAAAATATTTGGCAGATGTTATCACTGTGTGCTGACTGACTGCCAATGATGTGCTTTGACCGGACTTGCTTGTAGTTTAGACAGAGCGTTTGCCGCAGTGTGAGAACATGCAGATACTAAAGCCTTTCTCATCAGATCATTTTAATTAAGGATGGAAGCAAGTGTTGCAACGGAAAATATGGAGGTACTGGCTATCGTCCTGTCTGGCAGGTCATCTGCCCGTCTGCCCGGGTGTCTGCTCTCCTGCCTGTTTAGATGCAGATAACATAAGCGGCCTGTTGCTCATGGCAGTTCCCATTTCCCCGAGTCTTCATCGTCTCTCCATTGACTGTTGCCATGTTAATTTCTACCAGGCTGTGAGACAGATATTATATGAAAAATCGGATTTGGTTTGCACGTGTTTTTTTAAATGCTGTATACTGTGACAGACAAGCCAACATAAATATCTTCCTTTAATTTGGTCTTTTCTTTTACAGACTTTTAAAAGTAAAAAGTTATTAAATGGATTATAAAAGCAGCTTGTTGTTAAAATCAAACAAAAGGCTTCAACTCGATGGAGTTGCCGTCGGCTTTAATAAAAAATTTTTTAATTTTTGTAAGTGCAAATAAAGCAGTTGAGAACAGATTTGTAGCTTTTTATTTGTCCCTGTAAAACTAAAAAGGGTATTAAAATAGGCAGCATTCCAGTTTTCTTAATTACTATGGAGTGTTAGTGTGACACGGCCCACACACACTCGATGTATCATGGTTTGCTGTAGCACAGGGGAATGGCGGCCGTGCTCATTCACTGGGCTCCTTATGAACTTTTGCTTTGTGTTGAGCGTGACAGCTTGTTCATAACTTGTCTGCGTGTGTGGTGTCTCTGTTTTGGTTCGTGGGATTGTTTGTCTTTTTAGCACAGCTGGGGGAACATGTGCCCCTCAACTCACTGAATTAATGTGTTTGTGTAGCTGTTATAGAGGCTTCACGGTTGAAACAGAAATGTTGCAACAACTGCTGCCATCCTGGAGGCTCAATGCAAAGCAAGCCACTAACATTCATTACATTCATTTAGTACCATTAGAAAAATATTTTAGAAACCATATGATGTTACACCTTAAAGGCAATGAGCCTTCTGGGTATAGGCTCTTACTGTGATAGTATGTACTATCGATGTTTAGGTGTATATTGGGATTTTGGAGAGACATATGCTCCCATCAAGGCAACGTCTTTTGCAACGAAGTAAGTTTGTCTGTTTGTTGTGTCTGTGCTTATCTAACCCATCATCCTGCTTCTTCTCCATCCTCCCACCAGATGCAGCAGGAGAGCATGCAGCCCTCCACAGACAGCGGTCTCTCCCCCACCGGCCGCCCGTCATCCCACTAGTGGCTCGCATGGCTGACCAGAACACATCTGGCACCCCCGCAATGACCGAGAGGGAAGCGTCCCGTCTGGATAAGTTCAAACAGCTGTTGGCTGGACCCAACACAGATCTGGGTATGAGATATGCTTCCAACATCTACCACGTTTTCCCCACATTGCACAGCTTTTGTCTACTTTTGCCTTTCTTTTTTTTTTTTCCTTTTTGTTCTCCGAGCTCTTGCACGTCTTCATTTCCTTGCGCTCTTTTGCTTCTCACTCTTAGTTTGCTCATTCTCAATTTGCCAGCTGTGCCGCGCTTTTAACGATGCTGTGAGGGGGAAAGTCATCGAGCCATCTGGACATGCAGATTACAAGGAGAAAAAAAAATACCAGCAACAACAAAAGCAAATGACAGGCCTTTGTTCTAACCAAACGACAGGCCTTTATTGTTTATCCAACCCCTGAGACTTTGTTTGCTACCGCTGCTACCCCAGTGGCCATGAAATCCTTGTAGACATCTCTCTGTGCAGTTGACTTTTTGTCCTTTGTAACTAACTTTTGCGTGCTGCTCAATAACTTGTTGCATTGATTCCAGATAACAGTGGTTATCCAATGAGTTTGACCAGTCTGTAATGTCTATTTAGTTTTTATTTACCACTGGGGGAGCAGAGATTAGGAAAAAAAGTGGGCTGCCAAAGTAGTCTGATACTGTGACAGAAAGGAAGCATGAAGTGAGACTAGTGTAGAGAATTAGAAAAGTGCAGGGGCTAGCAAGAGAATGGGTTATGTGCCTGTACCATACCCTAAATATGTTAAATGTAGAAGATTGTGTCTGAAATATTTCACTGCAGACTTTACACAGTTTAAATAACATATTCTCCATTCTCAAATAGTGGCTGTGGCCTTAATTTACCACAGTTGAAGAGGGTACCAGGCATTTATTTGAGACAGGCTATTATTAAGCACAACCCTTTTATTGAGATTTCTCCTCTTTTATGGATTTTGTGTTGCCATATTTAAGTAAGAATTGTCTCGTTTTACTAATTTGCTCTTTTTTCTGTAATACAGTAATTTGCTCACTATTGTCAAAGCAAAGTCAACTTCTTCTTCCATCTGTGTCACATTTAAAACCATCAACTGTGAAACATTTAAACTATAGTCTGATAATACACAGTATAATGAAATTGTATATTTTGGACCAATACTAATATTTAAGAGTTTATTTTTTTTTTAGCGTAAGTTTGCATCCCTTGTAGCACCTTGTATTTTACTTGGCACATGTACTGTACATTACTGTGGGATAAAGACAGTGGCAGCATTGGCTAAGATCCTAAAATTTAAATGCTGGATTTCATTAAGTTTCATTGGCCTTAGTCAGCACATTGCTTCACCTCTGTGTGTGATCCCCTTGAAAACTTTTGCGGGCAGAACAAACCGGTTCACAGGTCATCAGTGTTAGTCACCAGCAGTTGCGGCCTGCTCCGGCAAAGTGTATCCTGTACATCAGCAGAGTGTCTTGAGATGTCAGCCCCCATTAGGGCCTGCCAGGCATCACAAGCCGGCTATCTAAATTTAGTTTAGTCTCTGCACCATGATTAGATAGCCCAGAACGTGTGAGCCACGCTACCGGGCGCTGGCAGCATGAAAGATGAACTTCATTCACGGGACATAATTAAGTGAAGGATTGAGGGAGGGGTCTGGGTGATGAGGGGTGATAGGGGAGGGGAGAGGAATGGGGGCAGATAAGATAAGATGAAACTTTAATGATCCCCGTGGGGAAATTGGGTCATTGCAGCAGGGAAGAATGGGATATAGATGAGAATACAAAAAGGGGGGAGGAAAAAAAGTGAAATCACCAACATCTGAAGAAATTCAAGTATAGTAGAGACAAAAGTAAATACTATCACTACTTTGTCATAGTTTAGAGTCATTTAGACATGAACAGCACTTATTACTACTACTTTAAATACTGTTTCAGGATTTACACATGAGCAGATTTGTTAAACAGGAAGATGACAGATGATTTTCCTTATAGGCGAGGCCACTTTCCCAGCATGCTGCCCGTGACACATTTACATTCATACAAATACCAGTGGATGGTCATCAGGGTGTGTGTAAAAGAGTCGCTCGACCGAGTGTCCTTGAGCTCAAAGGAAGAAAGAGGGGGCTGGGATGATAGAGTGACTGGTCGCTCACTTGAATTGTGTTATTAATTGCCCGGGCAGCCATGTTTTTGGGCCAAGACCCCCTGACGTGTCAGTGGTGCCAGTCTCTGGAGTCGACAGCTGTGTTGGTGTGTGTCTGACTGTGTTGGTCATGATGTGAGAGTGTGTTTTTTTTTTTTTTTTTTTTACGTAGCCAGTCGACTTTGTGTTGCAGTCTGGTTAGTCTCGTTAGACAGAGTATCAGGCAGCATAAAGTTACTCTCTTCATGGCCTCCAGTGATACAAAACTAGAACTTTTAGAAGAATTTGGTATTGAATTGACGTGGACAGTTTGTAGCAGTATTCACACTTACACATCCATTTCCACTTTTTTTTTCCCCTGGTGATCATTTCATATCGGTTCAACTCTGTCTTCATGACCTCCTTTGCCTTCAGATCTTTAACATCCCTGTCAGTTTCTCTCTCTCCTTCTCTTTAGCTCTTTCCCTCTCTCCACTCAGCCTTGTGACAGGTTGTGACAGCGGTCTGTTTAGCATGTAAGGTCATGTAGAAGGTGATGACCTGTGTGTGAGCCAGAGGAGGGTGATTGATGTCAGGTTGATCTCGCCTAATTATTGCTGATGTCCTGAGGCGAGCAGGTCTGTTGAGTGAACCTGAGCACAGAACCCCTTATACGCTCAGCGAGGACGGAGTTAATTCAGCTGGGGAACTGAAGAAAAAGAACTAAATAGACTGTCACAGGCATCCGTCATGAGTTTCACTTCTTGTTGCAGCACTTGCTCAGCACAATTTTTGGAAACAGCTGCGGAAGTTTTGTATAAAATGTGGGTTTCCCATCTAGAGAGATGGAAACGATATCAATATTTCTGTTGTATTTCAACTACATGGTTAGTCAAGATTCAAGAATTAATCCTGAACATTAATTTCATGCTATTTTTCTGCTAAACCAACAACCTTTGCTAATACGATTGGCAGGCTAACTGTTCATTCTGTGAAGCGTAGAGGATTTAAAACATCCTCGATCCTCAGTACTTGCAGCTCTCTGACTATTCTTTCTGTTTTGTAGCAAAATAAATAAATAAAAATACACATAAGTACCTGTAATGTATGTTTCAATGCAGAACTGAGCACAACAAACCAATTTATCACTCGCAGGGAGAAAGAAAATCCAATTCAACAACATGTAAACAGCAGTGATTGAGTAATGACAAGAACCGCAACTGCACTGCGCCACGTGTCAGTGTTGAATTATGATTGACAGCTGCCAAATGCCTCACAAAATAAAGAAGAAGATCATCAATTTGTACAGACCCTGATACTAATCCGCATTGAAGAGTCCGTCAGCAAGCATGAGCACAAACTCACACTTGTAGACATTTTTTTTGACGTTTTCTTCTTTTCTTATTGAATTTTTCATCCATCAGAACTTGGCGTGCTGCTATTGCTCATAATTGTCCTGTTAATATTCTAAAACTAGAACACACACACACAGTGTAATAGCTAAAGGGAGCCAATGTTACTAGCATTCCATTTAGACTTGATAAATAAATAAACAAAGCGTTTATAGCTTGTTGTTAAAAGTCATGGCAGTTTAATTTGAACGGGCACTGCACTCCTGGCCCCCGGTGCCCACCCATAACCATTGGGCTAGACAGCATATTTTTCTGTAGCTTGTTCTACATTTGAGCTTTTGCATGTTTAGCTTTTAAAAACAAAACTTATTCTTTTCCTGCCAGCTCTCTTCATTATTCAGGAATAGGTAGTGTATGCGGTTGACTTTGTGTGTCTGCTCAATTTTGTTTGTATCCATCGTAATGTTTTTCTCCCCCACACTGCGTTCAGTGTGAGCCACTCGCTCTGTGATCGGCTATAAATCACAATGCCAGATTTTACAGACTTTCTGCATATCTTTTTCTTTTTAATAGATTTAAAGACCAAGAGCTGGCATCTGACATCAAGCAGTTATTGCTAGATGGCAGAAATACTGCTGTTGCTATGGCAATAGTCCTTTCTCCTCTTTTCTTTCCTGGTAATTTATCCTTACTCTTTTTTTTTGTACTTTCCCTTTTCTTTGGTTCTTTCTCTTGTATGTTTCTCTTTCTCTTCTTTTTCCCCCCTACTTTCACTTCACTCTTTGCATAGTCATTATAACAGGCAGAGTCCACCTCATGCGTGTACTCCCACACACGTTCATGCAGGCCATTGACACTGTAAATATCATATAAATAAAAAGAGCCAACAATAAGAAAACAGAATAGTAAATAATTGGCCACAAGGATATAGACATGCATGTCCTCTCATTGCCTTGCTGCGTGTCGGTGTGTCTCTGCCCTCTGTTGGGGGTGCTGCAGCTCTTTGCTACACCTCTACCACCACAGTACAGCTCTTCCCCCAACTGACATCACCCTCACTGCAGCACCTCTGGTTAGTAGGCTTGCTACTTTCTGCCGCGGTTGCTCACTCCACACTCTTTAGTGCTGCAATCCACAATCCACTTACACAGCAGCCACCATATGATAGGCTTACCATCAGCACTGTTTGCAAAGTTAATAGCCACCATCAAAGTGGAAAGTGGCGATGTAATTCAATTTAACTCAGTCCTAATGCCACAATTGAAAGCACCGTCCATGTGCGACAGAGGTGTGTGTCATGGGCTTGGGAAGTGTAGAGGAGGAGATAATGCAGCATTAGACAACCTAAGTAGGTAAATCTCTGGGAAATATGGCAACTTTCTATTGAATTCTTGAAGAAGGTTTTTTTCTCTCATTAGAGACAGTAATAAGGTAAAAAACACACAAAAAAGAGGTAGAAACGCTGTGTCTGATTATTACAAAGTAGATACTGAATCATGAAGTCACAGCTTTTTGTTATTTCCCTTTATTCTGCTCCACCGTCAGTTGTTTATGTAGGTGCTCGTGAATGTTCATGCATGTGTGCTGCCTCCTAGCATGTCTCCAGGCAAAACACCTGACTTAATAAGGTTGGTCAAACCACCAGCTGTCTCTTGTGTCAGTAGACTCCCAGATTGCCTGGCTTAGTTTATTTATTCATATGTTACACCATGCGGACTTCCATGTGAATTTTCTATCCTTTTCTTTTTTCTTTTTTTTTTTTTTTTTGAGGGAAGCTTCACTGAACACACCCTTACAGTTCACACCTGTTCTGTGATGGCCAAAGAAAAGGGCTGCTTTGTGTGTCCACTGTGTCCAGCAGTTTTGGTTAAATGTTAGAATTTATTATTCACATTTAATGATTTACTGACTGGGGCCTTCAAAAAGAATGACGCACCCATTTGACAATGTGATAGACATTACAAGTGGGTATTCAATTCTCTTGTATTTTGTGTTTCTACACAAATATTACCACTTTTGCTTGCTTTCTGACGGCCAACAACGTTAACACTTTTATAACCCTAATTTAACCAGCTACCAAGGAGGTCAGCTGTCTTGGTAATGTTAAGCTTGTGTAACAACCGTTAATATAAAATGGCATGTACAAAGCTCCAGATTGGATTTAATGTTTCAACACGCCAAAGGGCTCAAAGCCACTTGGTCAAAAGAGAGCAACACATTTTTAAACATTTTTTTTGTAGGAAAAGGCTAATGTATAAGGAATATTTTAGTCTAATTAGATATTAAAGAAAAAAATAAAATTTGTTTCAGAGTAGTTCAAATGTGGAAACGTTATTTCCAAACAAACCTGCACTTTGCTTTTTTAATCATGAAAAATGTCACCAGGTGAGATATTTTAGAACCTGTTTCATCATATCAGTTAAAGGTAGGGAAAGCGTCGGGGAATTGACGATGCAAGTCCTTGTTATAGCACACAATGAACACACACACACACACACACACACACACACACACACACACACACACACACACACACACACACACACAGACGCACACACTCTCACACACCTGTACACTCATCTATGCTCGGTGTCCTCTCCCAGCCATCTGGGCCATCCATCAGGCCTCCTGAGCAGGTCTAATCCAGAGGGGAGTATCTTTTTACAAGAGTCCCATTAGTTTACGAGCCGTCTGCTCCCCGGCGTCATCACTTTGTCCTCTAGATGAGTTAGATCGTTCAGGACTCTCTCACAGCATTCAAGGTTTATAGGGGGGAGCTTAACTTTTTAATACACTGCATGATGAAGGTGTCTGTCCTGACTGTATTGTTTTTTTGACCTCACTGGCAGAATGGGTTCAGATGACATGGGCAGCACAAGATATAATAGCATTTGCTTTCTTTTGACTATTGCAGGGATATCCGAGATGGCTCTTTTTTATTACGTACCACTCTATTATAAAAAGCAACAGATAAAATTACAGATTGTTTAGCTTCTTAAGAGTTTGATCACAAAACCTTGCTGCCACAGTGTCGATTTCTGATCAGCTGAGGCAGCTGCTGTTGCAGAACGCAGACCACAGTTTTTGCAGGTGTGTGCGGTAGTCACATGCATAAATGTGTGTGTTGCCAAGAACCTGGTGGTGTTTTGCCCCAGTGGTCGCGCTACGTATGAATGATGCCTGAATAGTGCATGGCTCCGGCCCGCCAACCGTCCTCCATTCTGCTCCCATCAGCTCCCTGCTCAGCCAGCACTGACTGACAGCACTTCTTTCCTACTCGTTGTCGTCCATTCTTCGTACTGGCCTTCATACAGAACCATGCTCACAGACGTTTAGACTGACTGACTGGCAGGTGGACAGGCAGACATGGAAGAGGTGCAGGTACACACACATAGATTCACACGTATACAAACATTTTCATACTTTCGTTTTTTTTTTTTTTTTTGTTCTTTTTTGTTTTTTGCACACCAACTTTGGCTGTGGTATAATATTATATAGCAAGGCTTTCTTCTGAGGCTGATATTACAGCTAGCAGTGTGATTTTTAAAAAAGGTTCCTGTGGACCTGTCAGGTACCTGTGGATCAAAACCCTGAAATTATGGTTTGGCGTTGGCTCTCTTTAGCCAAAACGTTCAGGAAATGCTCCTGCGACCCACATGTAAGTGGTTCAGATCCCCATGCATGCTGAGAGAATCTAGGCCAGAGAGGTGAATAAGACACAATCTCGTCTCCCTCAGCACGTACAGTACAGTCGAAGTCGCCTTTATTGAGGCACCCAACCGCACTGCCTCATTGGAGCCTCTGTCGGCAAAGGTACACGAGTGACTGCACTGGGAAACTCCATGTTGTGACTATTTGATGTGACCTTCCCTCTCCATTAAAGTAGTCTCAAGCTGCTGATATGTAATAGTTTTGGTTATCTTAGCCGGTTAAATAATTTCTAATAAAATTAAAATATGATATTTGGTTATACTTTGCCCTTTGAATGTTTTAGGAGTCATTGAGCATTCATTACCTCTGAGGGTCCCACACCAGAGCAGCTGTTGTTGGGTGTTCAACAGAAGGTACATGGTGTTCTAATCACCCCCTGTGGTCCCCAGCTTAACTCCAGCCAAGACAAAGTGCACCCCTGTAAGTTCATGCATAATGGAATACGGCAGACACACAGAGGAAAGAACGCAGCAGTTGTCCTTGAGTTGCACATTTCTGATGTTACAGGTGTTTTTCATGCCAGCAAGGAATTTAGCTTCCTTCAGGGTTTAGACTCCCGCGCCAGACGAATCCCCTGAGGTCTGTACCTGCCAGTATGACAAACGCCCACAATACTGATCACAGTCATTTCAAAGCATGTATATAATAATGTGATGTTTTATTAGTCCCAACAGGGAAATTGTTTTTTTTCCCTTGCCCCCGCATGTACTTCCATACTGTATGTATACATTAAAATGATTGCCTGTGGGGTGAATTGACTGTAAATTACTACAGTGTGTGTGCGGGGGAGTGAGAAATTTGTCAGCCAAAAATGACTTTTTCGTTTGCATTGTTAACTTTGTTCATGAAAACTGAAGGGGGCAGCTAGTCTCTCATTGCCTCTGGGACATTTGGGGTAGAAAAAAAAAACTTTTTTGCCCACATTGTGACAAGTTCCCGCTGAGCAAAAACAACAGATTAATTTTCAAAATGTCAAGAAGTGCCTTTAATTTATTCCAGTGGAGTGAGGGCTTGGCTGTCTCATTCATAATGCACACAAGATGCCCTAGAGAGTCCGATATTTTTTCTGAGAGATGAGCTAGCCTGAAACTAATGAAACGACATCTGCAATTTAGCCTGTACGTCAACTATGCTCATGTCGCCCTCTCTGTCTTTGTCCGCTGTGGGAAATAGAGTATTATTCCTCAGAAATTACTTCTCAGGAATTGGAGCTGAGATGAGTGCAGATTTACTAAGCATTTAGGAAATGGGGGTATGGACACATTTCCTATGAGAGCATACAGTATTTCCATTAGAATAAAGCATCACCACAGAGTCTATTTTACAGATGGATTAGGGAATATATGTTTCCTTATGCAGATCTCTCTGCAGTGCAGCCTTTTAGCCCAGGACTAATTAAAATGTGTGAAACAGCAAGAAAATATTTAAAGATTCATCCTATTGCTTCTCTACCACTACAGCACATCAGTTCTCCGACAGTCAAGCTGTTGGGTCTATAAGTTATCCGAGTTGGGATAACTCTTGATTTGAATTCTGCTGGAGAGAGTTTGGAAGACAGCAATTTGCAGGGGCAAAGGCTGTGTCTTAGCTACAGTATATGATGTATGGCTCTTGCAGGCTGTTACATCTGCTTGTTCTGCTTGCCACATGGTGCCAAATAAATATTTCCTCCTTGCCTTTTACACACATTTCTACATGCCCACACACATACACAAGCCCCTTCAGTGCAAGCTATTAAAAAAAAAAAAAATGACCACAGGAGACAGGGTTTTCTGAAGATCACTGTAGCATCAGGATGTAGACTGCTAACCATCTTGTGGCTCACGCCCCTTAACTCCTCCTCTCTACACCCCCTATGGTGAGATTAATGCCAGGTGGAGGAATATAACATAGTTTTAATTAAGTCCAGGTCCACAAGATTCATGGACTCATTTCTTTGTCTGACAGTGCAAATGAAGGTTCAAAGGGTGCGAGGCAAGAGGGGAGACACCCTTGACTAGCAGAGTGTAATGAAAGTAGAGGTGCATATACTGTAGGACAACGTTTCTACAGTGAAAGACTTGGTTTCTGTCTACCTTCACATTGGCTGTCCCACTCAACCTGTGTATGCTGATGCACACAGCTTAGTGGTGCATTCACATACGCACCAACACACACACACACACATACATGCTGGTGTCAGAGATGTTAAAAGAGCCATAGCAGTCCGTAATGGGGAGCTTTGAAACTTAATATAAATTTGAAAATTTTATGCATGTGCTTTGACATGCACTCATGAACTTGTCTCTTTTATGAGCCTGCAAAACAGGATGTGCCCTAATGAACCACACTGGGACTGGCAAAACATTCCTGTACAGAGATGGAACCGCAACGTCAGTCAGTTTTTTTTCCCTGCTCCAACATCAATATTGTATCACGCCATGTAAGTAACATGAGATAGTTCATCGTTAACAAGTTTTTCACTGAAACAGAAAACGAGCAGTTAATGGAACTGAATTGATGAGCTAGAAACATTGTTTTTTTTTTTTTTTTCTTCTTCTTCCTCGGACACAACTTGGCTGTCTTTTGACCTTTTGGTTGGAGATTCTGGTGTTTCAAGCTATTAGCTTCTTATGTACTGTATCCTCAAGCTCTTACTGTAGCTTCAAACACAGATGTGCAGTCTGCTGTGAAGTCTGGTTAGCTCGCTTCTTTCTAACTCATTTTATTCCTGAAGAGAGTAAGGGTTAGGTGCATTAAGCCCTGGCCAAATCTATGGCACCGAATCTACAGCACCTTTTCAACCTTGATGGTCCATGTTACGTCTGAGAGAGTTTTTAATCTCTGTTTTTTTAAAATGCGACTTGCTGCTGCACAGGTAGCCTTGGGGTAATCAAAGCCTTCCAACACCATGGGGTTCTCACTCCTTCCTAAAACACTAGGATCTTGCTTTGCACTAGATCACTGTATTGAATTTCTATATAATTAAAGTCACTGCTTACAAGGTAACAGAGAAATTTTAAGTGGAAGATGCACAGGGACTATAGTGAATAAATAGCTACTCCCATCAGCTGAACAAGCTCTAATGCGTTTCACTCAATTTAGCCAGTGGACTTAGCCCTTTGCTGTTTAGCTGATTGCTATTTCCTATTCTGCTCTCTGTCACTGACTCTCTAATGCATTTGCCTTGAAGAACAGGCAAGGCAGAGTCATTTGGCAGCGCTAATCAATACTGTTCACTCTGTGCAAAAGGCTTATCAATTTCTAGGCAGTGCCTTGAATGAGAGTCGAGGAAGAATTTGGCTTATTCATTAGGTACATTTGTCTTTTTAATTTTTTTTTTTACTCAGAAAAGTACGTTAAGACAATGCCATTTAATTTGCACAAAAATCAATATCCTCTCTTCCCTTCGCTCTTGGAATACAGGTAAAACAGGGCCAGTGCAATTACAAGTGAAGAGATTTCTATTGTGTTTTTATGTTCGTCTCAGTTCGGCTGTGGCAACTCGTCTTGTTGAATGCTAATGGGAGGGGTTTGTAGACTTGCAGGGCCTAGGCAGAGGGAGACTGTGAATGATGGATGATGGCTCGTTGAGGATCCAAATGCTTCTTAAGTAATAGTGCTGAAAACGCACAGTCGTATATCTTAAATATCATAAGCTGTCTTGTCGTGGTAGAAAAGGTTACTCAGGAACCATGCTCGTAATCTGAAATGTTATGAATGAACTTGATTGTGGCTCTTAAGGCCTACCCAAAAGAGGGCACCAGATCCTGGGTTGAGGTACTGTGTTATGGAAATAACAATGCAAACAATAGGTTTAGCTCTCTGCGAACATGATCTCTTTCTGGTGCAGGGAAATTAGATCTTACACCTTTTATTATTATTTTCCATCACTTAAAAAAGCTTGAAAAAGAAGACGCAGGTTGTTAAATACAGCAAGATAAAGCATTTTGTCCAGTCCCACCATCACCTGTCTTCTCCTACTATCTGTGCTTATTTAAAGTGTACCTAGCATTAAGCCGTACTTTCTGGGTCTTCATGGGCCCAAAGGGAACTTCTCTTAACCAATTTAAAACTTCAATTTGCACCTCACCATCAGATTTATTTGATATCATAGCCTGCCAGCTCTCCCACCCAGCCTGGGGAGAATGTAGTTAATAATCCACTTCTGATCCATCAGATCATTTCAGTCAAGGGGAAGACACACAGGAAGAGATGTTTGGACAGTGAGGACATGGCTAGTAGAGTAGAGAAAATGTCAAAATACCAAAAAAGACTCAGTCAGTAAATGGTTTATAGTTTTTTATTTTTATTATTTTATTGTTGTTAATGGATTTCTTTTAATCCAATAACTCTTCATCGCTAGCCTGTGAAGTAAGTATTTGGTATTTTGGTTGTATCTTTGGCAGCCTAACTCATAAAGGTGACACTTATAAATTACTTCAAACAATGGAGTCAAAACACTAAGGAGTCAAAAGGCTCAATTGTAAATCTCACGTGTAATTTTTGGTGTTTTCTATTTTACAGAGGAACTACGGAAGCTGAGCTGGTCTGGAATCCCAAGACAGGTCCGACCAATTACGTGGAAACTCCTATCAGTAAGTTTTATGAGCACACACACTTACAGTACACATACATTGTGCATGCAAACACTAGTAGACACAGTGAAACCAGACTCGAAGACAAAGACCATGCTAACCTCATACATAAACCCGCAAGTGAAAACACAGATTAATCAAATGCGCACACACACACACACACACACAGACACACACACACACACACACAGAGACACAGATAAAAATCACACAAATAATAAACACATTACAGATGATCTCAGCCCCACACACATGCATAGATACAAACACACAAAGTTGCTGTCATATTCTCTCTCCCTACCTCCTCCCTTTTGTGATTTATGAAGACTGGTAACAGTCCTGCTTTTTTCAAACTTCAGTGGGGAAAATTAATTGCGAGGCACAAATAATTTATTCATGAGACGCGCGGTGTGTTTACTCATTAAGCCATTGTTGTGGTGTACAGCTCCTAGTCTGCAGAGAGAAGACTGGCTTTTTGAACGCCATGACTCTCCCATTAATTACAGCACAATAGCTAATGTGCCGCAGAAAAGATGTCATTAAAGGTGTGTATGTGTGTATAAGTGTGCCTGTTTGTGTTTTTGGGTGGTGGGAGGTTACCAACTGGGCGCTTCAACCATTAATGGCTGCTTTGTTTGGTCCTCCACTGAAGTAAAGGTTCATAATGCTGTATGAAGTTGCAAAGCACTGGCTGAAGCCTAGCCAGCCAGGCACAGGAGAGAGCAGGGGCACCTTAGTACTTTAACAGACTGTGTGTGTGTGTGTGTGTGTGTGTGTGTGTGTGTGTGTGTGTGTGTGTGTGTGTGAGAGTGCTTGCACGTGTCAGTGTTTTACCTAATGTACCATAGATAACAACCCATTAATGTTTAGTTCATGTTTGTGTTTTTTGATTGTACACGTTTGTTCTAGATGATTTGCATGCATATGCGAGTAGTTATTGTGTGCAAATGTGTGTATTCATATGCACCATGTTTATATAGGATATGTATTCATGTAAACAACCGCATTAAACTTTGTGGTTGCAAAACACAACAGGGGCCAGAGGTGTGGATAATGTGGAAGGCAAAGAAACCAAACAAAAAACAACAACAACAAAAAGATAAACAACTAAACCAGATTGAGTCATCCCAGTCCTACAAGCTCCAGGCGAATTGTTAATCACTCCCTGTCTCTAGCTACACGTTTACTGTATGGACATGAACTTGGTATCATTCATCTTGTTTAACTCTCAGGGGTTAGTCACAGATGCACCTAGAAACCCTCCTTGAAGTCTGTTTGGCTGTTTGACAGTCCATATTGTCCCTCCTGGTTTTCCATCACACTTTCATATTTAATCTAACTTTATAAAACTTGCAGAAATGCTGTGTGCGCAGTTTGTCTTAAATTAGCTGAACTACTGCTACAGATACATGTGTACTGTCATGTCACGCACATCTTCCTGAAACTCAGAATTTCTTACAAACAAATGGGGACGGTTTAAATGTTGACTATCCACTTGTTTTAATGAAACCAAGCTGGTGTTCCACTATATTTGGTGGGATACAGAATACAACCCATCTTCACCGAGGAGATTTCTCTGCAGAAGATTTTAAATAAACATGTAGGAGGTGTTTTGACTGTGCAAACTTAAGATCTCTATCTGAAATAATCTCAACTCCACCTTGCAAAGATTTCAAGATCTTAGAGCCTTGTGAGGCGTAAATTATTCCGGGGTTAAATCCAAGGTTTGGATTAAAGCAAGAAGTGGGCATGGGTGTCAAAAGCACTCATATCTTCTTAAGTGTCAGAACACTTGACTGCCTTCTCTGTCCTGTCTGTGGCATGATCCAGCAGAGAAATGGATAGTAGGGATCAGGCTCAGAAAAATCTATTTTCTTCCTGGCTCACAGATACAAACACATTGAAACTCGCAGCCCTCGCCATATTCCATAAGCTTGGCAGAAGCACCTAATAAAACTTCTCTCCAGTGGTGTCCCTTGTGCCCTTCTCCTGCTCACTAGCATGCACCAACTTATTAGATTTTTTTTTCCCCTCCCCTTCAGCAGACATGCTTGAGCCACGCTCTTCTTTACCTGACAAAGGCGAGAAACAAGTCTCCCCCCTGCGGCCAGAGCTCAGTATTGCTCCCATGTTGGCCTTCACTTACCACCACATCACCGAATTTGTCCGTAACACTCTTCAGTGTAATATAGCCAGTGTGGAAACTTAATAGCAGGAAACAAGAAACAAATCTGAAACCACACTGCTTGTGAGAGGAGTTTTTGGATAGCTCTCACTACCTTCTTTCGCTATTTGATCAATAGGCTCCACAGGTTGCCCCTGGCCTCAGAGACACATCCGGTGGAACCTTCTATTATTTCAGAAATAATACCACCTTATTTTTTTCCTCATTTGTTTAAAGAGCACTTGGTGTCCGAGCCCGAAGGAGAAAGGAAGAAATTAAATGGCTTCTCTGCTTTGTGAAAGAATGTCAGCCTGTGGCAATATGTACATTTGCTAATGGAGTGTGGCTGTTAAATGTGAAGTGGTGTGAGAGGAGAAAACTAACTGGCTGTGGAAATATTGATAAGGCTAAAGGCTTTTATGAAATGTATGAGGGAGCTGCAGCAGCAGAGACAGATTTAAAGATTAATATGTTAAACGGTTACCTTACAACAATACACATAATTATATTGCCTGAGAGAACAGTGTGATATTTTTTGTTCTTATGAGGCTCACTCTGTATGGATAAACTTAGAGAAGTCTCACACCATTTTGTTCCTTTTCAGGTTGTACAATACAGGCAGTACAGATTAACTGTCACCACTCAGTATTAATAACCAAGACCTGAGTCTTTTGTAAACACATCCATTTTTTTACAGTCCCAGCCATTGCCATAATGCTGCAAAATTACCACTCCCATTCAAATGCTGTTCGGCTGCCAGCCGATTTCCAGCCACTGAAAGATTCTTGCTCTTCTCTTGCTTCTCGACTTGAGATTAGAAATAACCTTACTAATTATCAAATCAATGAATTGCAGTCTCGATATATAGAAAGTAAAAAAGAGTTGTGCCATATCGCAATTTTAAAATCGTTTAATATGATGTAGTGAAGCAGGAGACCAGTCATACATCAACATGTACTTATGTCTGCCCAAGCCCATCTACCAAAATATGTTTCTGAAGAAATTTGATGTTGGAAGTCGGCCATGCAGAATCAGTGAATAGTGAAACTCACCTCCCTAGATATAAGTATAAAAATAGACACATGCACTAGCGATTGCAGGGAAAAGAAGCAAAGTTTTGTTCAAGTTTTGCTGGACCTGTAGTGGCACGATTTGTTTCCAGTCTGCTTCCAGGGTAATGTGCTAAGTGGAAATCAATTTAGATCGCGAGGGGGGAAAAAAAAAAATCCAGTTTCATTTAAATTCCCCAAATGGATTCCCCAAGCATATTTCTCCAGTTTTTTTGTTTTTATACAGAGGGTTTAGTGGAGTGAAGAACCCATTAGAGGGATGGAGGGGTCAAAGGGTAGCCTGATGCAAGGAAGAGTGAAGAGATGAGGTTTATGTAGACTGATTAACAGAAACACTCTGAACCACTGGCAGAACATGCAGAGCTGTCATGCATTTATGCCTCACTGTTAGCCTTCCATCTCTATTTTCTAAAAATCTCCTCTCACTCCTTTTAACCAGCAGACCACAAAGGACATGAAAATTAGTCACTCTGCTTCAAGCGGAAGCACACTCGGAACTTGGAGCTTTTTTTTTTTCGGCATCGTTTCAGCGTTTTATAAATATTACAGCACGACACACTGGAATGTTTCCGCATGCCAAAATGCTATGATTGGGAATTAAGAGTAGTAATAAAATAAAATGACAGTATGGTTTATGACACAGTTTGTGTCCTCTTTATAGTCTGAAGGGTGTGAATGCTACTTTCCTGTCGAGCAGTAATGCAGCTGCAGTGCCATTGACCTCCACTAAGCTGTCCATTAACCTTCCACACACGCACTGTTGTCACCCTCATTTGGCACCCAACACTGGAACCGTTGAATCTGGCCTAGTGGGTTTTGCTGTTTGTTCGTTTGCACCCGTTACATGTTTATTTGCACATGGAGCTGCTTCAACACATGAAGCGTGGACTGCTTGGCAGAGTGCTACCCTGTAAAAGCCACCGTCAGTGTTTCGTGTGACGCGTGTGAGGAGAAACACGACTGTCTGGCTGACTGGCAGCAGTAAGGTAGATGGAACAGGAGATGTGGATGTGCAGGGAGGTTCAGTGAATTTAGGGCTGTGAAAGAGTTCACAGTTTTGTTTTTCAGGGTTAGAGACTGAAACTAGCAGATAAAGAGAATAAGAAATACTTTCAGTGACGGTTGTGCTGACAGACTAAGACATTTAAGGTGGGTTTATAGGTCCAAAGAGACACACAGGTAAGTGGAGCCATAGTGTATTCATGGATTTGTGTACTTTGCTCGTCAGTTATTTCTATTATTTTAATGTCCACTGTATGTGTATGTTTACGTGTCTGCCAGCGATGTTGTATAATAATTCTCTAAAGTCTCCAGACTGCCCTTGGGGCCTTGTCTGAATTAAAAAAACAACTTTATCTTTGTGCTCTTATCGATTTTTCTTTAGACAGTTGCCCAGATTTGATAGTTTGTGTCTGTGTGTTTCTGTATGCTTGCTAGCATGTTACCTAAAAGTGGCAGCCTGCTTCTTAAACCAACAGACAACAGAATCATAACAAAGACATGAGTACACATAGATAACAAACGCATACTATACACACATACAACCACACACAGATTCAGCATGAGCCCTTTAAGGCCTGCTTTGTTTTTCCGAGTCTCTCTTTATGTGCTGTGACTTAAGTTTGATGGTGATTCCACTAAAACCAGTCCAAAACAGATTGGTCCGAACAGGAAGCAAAAGTGCTTTCAGAAAACAAAACAAAACAAAATATTTGGAGTGAAAAATATATCATGCTCTACAATGTTGCAGTATTTATATTAGTAATACACATAATACTAACTCTTGAGCATTACATGGTCATATTGCAATATCATAGGACAATATCAAACATGTCAACAACTGTCCTTAGGAGCTTTTGTAGATTTAACAGCTAGACAATTCAGCTTTTATCATTGGGACACATTTTCAGAGCCAGCAGTATTTCAGTTGTTTTGAAGATTTTAACTTTGTGAATATTTTAGACCTCTGGTCCCATCTCTCGCTTTTAATAGACTTTAGATTTGTTGTTCGGTTTGGATTGACTTTCTCCACATTGCATAAGCCTGACCGCACAAGGAGGATACACACTTTCATAAATGTATGCTCACATAAACTGCCTGACAGCCAATTCCAGGCACATACACACACACACACACACACACACACACACACACGCACACACAGAAAGGTAGCTCCCCTGACAGTGGAGGGAGAAAATATTTGGTCAACAGCACAAAGTTTTCTTTGTGAAGTGAAGTGTGTCATTTACAGACTAGTCAATCCCAAGTGAACGAGTTGGGTTTGAACTTGCTTAATTGACTGAAAACAAGTCAAGGTTTTATAAATAAAGCCGCAAATAGATGATCTTATTGAATATTTACAGAACTGAATAAATGAGTCCCATGTGGAACCCACAAGCATGTTTGTGACCACGTATCTGTGTGTTACAGACAGGTGTATTGTTGACTAATACATGGTAGAGACATCTGAGTTCTCCAGGAGAAATCTACCAGGGGAAATCCGGTTTCTCTAATCCCCTACCTCGACAACAGAATACAGGTTTCCTACTTACATGATAATTAGAAAATGAGCCGACCTGGTTTCTTACCTGGTTTCCTACGCCATTGCCCCCTCAGAAACCTTCAGTGTAGCCATGATTTGATGCAGACGTTTCACACTTTCACTTAGCAAAAAGCATGACATCAGAACTATCACAGTGCTACTTGGTAAGCAATATCCTGCTGGAAGCTGCCATACTTCTAACAGATGAACAATGGCTGCAAGTTGGTCTACTTAAACAAGTCTCTGATGAGTAGATCAAAGTAAATGAGCAAGATCTACCAAAGCTATGCTTGCTCTTTCTTCCTTTTCCAGTCTTTATGCTAAGCCAAAATAACAAACTGCTTTCTATATTGTTGTATTTTACATACAGACAGACTTGCATTGATCATCAATGATTAAGAATAGAATGGGAAAAAATACACACTATGGCTAAAAACACCAAAAAAGAGTGCAGATCAATTCAGATTAATCATTTTTACCACCAGTGTCTTATTTCCTTCTCTGAATCTATATCTAACTCTTTAAATCTTTCTCTTCCTCTCTCAGGGTTACCTGCCAGCCAACGCAGAGAGGAGAGATAGCGTCCTACAGAGGAAGAGACAAGAGTATTTTGGCTTCATTCAGCAATACTACGACTCTCGCAATGACGAACACCATCAAGACACATACAGACAGGTATATATGCACATACTTTTATGCTACACTAACACACACAATTCAAATTTATAGGAACATGTCCTTTACTGAAATAAAAGGTACAGTGCATGGTGCAGTGTGTACACCAAAGGCAACTGTCCAAACACCTTGACTGCCTTCTCTGTCCTGTCTGTGGCTGATCCAGCAGAGAAATGGATAGTAGGGATCAGGCTCAGAAAAATTATTTTCTTCCTGGCTCACAGATACAAACACATTGAAACTCGCCACCTCGCCATATTCCATAAGCTTGGCAGAAGCACCTAATAAAACTTCTCTCCAGTGGTGTCCCTTGTGCCCTTCTCCTGCTCACTAGCATGCACAACTTATTAGATTTTTTTTCCCCTCCCCTTCAGCAGCTGCTTGAGCCACGCTCTTCTTTACCTGACAAAGGCGAGAAACAAGTCTCCCCCCTGCGGCCAGAGCTCAGTATTGCTCCCATGTTGGCCTCACTTACACCACATCACCGAATTTGTCCGTAACACTCTTCAGTGTAATATAGCCAGTGTGGAAACTTAATAGCAGGAAACAAGAAACAAATCTGAAACCACACTGCTTGTGAGAGGAGTTTTTGGATAGCTCTCACTACCTTCTTTCGCATTTGATCAATAGGCTCCACAGGTTGCCCCCGGCCTCAGAGACACATCCGGTGACCTTCTATTATTTCAGAAATAATACCACCTTATTTTTTTCCTCATTTGTTTTAAAGAGCACTTGGTGTCCGAGCCCGAAGGAAGAAAGGAAGAAATTAAATGGCTTCTCTGCTTGTGTGAAAGAATGTCAGCCTGTGGCAATATGTACATTTGCTAATGGAGTGGGCTGTTAAATGTGAAGTGGTGTGGGGAGAAAACTAACTGGCTGTGGAAATATTGATAAGGCTAAAGGCTTTTATGAAATGTATGAGGGAGCTGCAGCAGCAGAGACGATTTAAAGATTATATGTTAACGGTTACTTACAACAATACACATAATTTATGCCTGAGAGAACAGTGTGATATTTTTGTTCTTATGAGGCTCACTCTGTATGGATAAACTTGAGAGTCTCACACCATTTGTTCCTTTTCAGTTGTTACAATACAGGCAGTACAGATTAACTGTCACCACTCAGTATTAATAACCAAGACCTGAGTCTTTTGTAAACACATCCATTTTTTTTACAGTCCCAGCCATGCCAAATGCTGCAAAATTACCACTCCCATTCAAATGCTGTTCGGCTGCCAGCCGATTCCAGCCACTGAAAGATCTGCCTCGGCTCGACTGGAGAGAAATAACCTACAATCAATCAATGAATTGCAGTCTCGATATATAGAAAGTAAAAAAGAGTTGTGCCATATCGCATTTTAAAATCGTTTAATATGATGTAGTGAAGCAGGAGACCAGTCATACATCAACATGTACTTATGTCTGCCAAGCCCATCTACCAAAATATGTTTCTGAAGAAATTTGATGTTGGAAGTCGGCCATGCAGAATCAGTGAATAGTGAAACTCACCTCCCTAGAATATAAGTTAAAAATAGACACATGCACTAGCGATTGCAGGGAAAAGAAGCAAAGTTTTGTTCAAGTTTTGCTGGACCTGTAGTGGCACGTTTGTTTCCAGTCTGCTTCCAGGGTAATGTGCTAAGTGGAAATCAATTTAGATCGCGAGGGGGAAAAAAAAAAATCCAGTTTCATTTAAATTCCCCAAATGGATTCCCCAAGCATATTTCTCCCAGTTTTTTGTTTTTATACGAGGGGTTAGTGGGAGTGAAGAACCCATTAGAGGGATGGAGGGGTCAAAGGGTAGCCTGATGCAAGGAAGAGTGAAGAGGATGGGTTTATGTAGACTGATTAACAGAAACACTCTGAACCACTGGCAGAACATGCAGAGCTGTCATGCATTTATGCCTCACTGTTAGCCTTCCATCTCTATTTCTAAAAATCTCCTCTCACTCCTTTAACCAGCAGACCACAAAGGACATGAAAATTAGCACTCTGCTTCAAGCGGAGCCATCGGACTTGGAGCTTTTTTTTTTCGGCATCGTTTCCGCGTTTTTTATATTCCCCCACACTGGTGTTTGCTCCCATGCTTGCTTGGGATTGAGTGTTATTGCGTTGGTTTTGCACCGTTTGTGTCCTCTTTATAGTCTGAAGGGTGTGAATGCTACTTTCCTGTGCAGCAGTAATGCAGCTGCAGTGCCATTGACCTCACTAAGCTGTCCATTAACCTTCCACACACGCACTGTTGTCACCCTCATTTGGCACCCAACCCTGGAACCGTTGAATCTGGCCTAGTGGTTTTGCTGTTTGTTCGTTTGCACCCGTCCCTGTTATTTTCCATCACTTAAAAAAGCTTGAAAAAGAAGACGCAGGTTGTAAATACAGCAAGATAAAGCATTTTGTCCAGTCCCACCATCACCTGTCTTCTCCTACTATCTGTGCTTATTTAAAGTGTTACCTAGCATTAGCCGTACTTTCTGGGTCTCATGGGCCCAAGGGAACTTCTCTTAACCAATTTAAAACTTCAATTTGCACCTCACCATCAGATTAGTTGATATCATAGCCTGCCAGCTCTCCACCCAGCCTGGGGAGAATGTAGTTAATAATCCACTTCTGATCCATCAGATCATTTCAGTCAAGGGGAAGACACACAGGAAGAGATGTTTGGACAGTGAGGACGGGGCTGGTAGAGTAGAGAAATGTCAAAATACCAAAAAAGACTCAGTCAGTAAATGGTTTATAGTTTTTTATTTTTATTATGTTATTGTTGTTAATGGATTTCTTTTAATCCAATAACTCTTCATCGCTAGCCTGTGAAGTAAGTATTTGGTATTTTGGTTGTATCTTTGGCAGCCTAACTCATAAAGGTGACACTTCTAAATTACTTCAAACAATGGAGTCAAAACACTAAGGAGTCAAAAGGCTCAATTGTAAATCTCACTGTAATTTTTGGTGTTTTCTATTTTACAGAGGAACTACGAAGCTGAGCTGGTCTGGAATCCAAGACAGGTCCGACCAATTACGTGGAAACTCCTATCAGTAAGTTTTATGAGCACACACACTTACAGTACACATACATTGTGCATGCAAACACTAGTAGACACAGTGAAACCAGACTCGAAGACAAAGACCATGCTAACCTCATACATAAACCCGCAAGTGAAAACACAGATTAATCAAATGCGCACACACACACACACACACACACAGACACACACACACACACACACAGAGACACAGATAAAAATCACACAAATAATAAACACATTACAGATGATCTCAGCCCCACACACATGCATAGATACAAACACACAAAGTTGCTGTCATATTCTCTCTCCCTACCTCCTCCCTTTTGTGATTTATGAAGACTGGTAACAGTCCTGCTTTTTTCAAACTTCAGTGGGGAAAATTAATTGCGAGGCACAAATAATTTATTCATGAGACGCGCGGTGTGTTTACTCATTAAGCCATTGTTGTGGTGTACAGCTCCTAGTCTGCAGAGAGAAGACTGGCTTTTTGAACGCCATGACTCTCCCATTAATTACAGCACAATAGCTAATGTGCCGCAGAAAAGATGTCATTAAAGGTGTGTATGTGTGTATAAGTGTGCCTGTTTGTGTTTTTGGGTGGTGGGAGGTTACCAACTGGGCGCTTCAACCATTAATGGCTGCTTTGTTTGGTCCTCCACTGAAGTAAAGGTTCATAATGCTGTATGAAGTTGCAAAGCACTGGCTGAAGCCTAGCCAGCCAGGCACAGGAGAGAGCAGGGGCACCTTAGTACTTTAACAGACTGTGTGTGTGTGTGTGTGTGTGTGTGTGTGTGTGTGTGTGTGTGTGTGTGTGAGAGTGCTTGCACGTGTCAGTGTTTTACCTAATGTACCATAGATAACAACCCATTAATGTTTAGTTCATGTTTGTGTTTTTTGATTGTACACGTTTGTTCTAGATGATTTGCATGCATATGCGAGTAGTTATTGTGTGCAAATGTGTGTATTCATATGCACCATGTTTATATAGGATATGTATTCATGTAAACAACCGCATTAAACTTTGTGGTTGCAAAACACAACAGGGGCCAGAGGTGTGGATAGTGTGGAAGGCAAAGAAACCAAACAAAAAAAAAACAACAACAAAAAGATAAACAACTAAACCAGATTGAGTCATCCCAGTCCTACAAGCTCCAGGCGAATTGTTAATCACTCCCTGTCTCTAGCTACACGTTTACTGTATGGACATGAACTTGGTATCATTCATCTTGTTTAACTCTCAGGGGTTAGTCACAGATGCACCTAGAAACCCTCCTTGAAGTCTGTTTGGCTGTTTGACAGTCCATATTGTCCCTCCTGGTTTTCCATCACACTTTCATATTTAATCTAACTTTATAAAACTTGCAGAAATGCTGTGTGCGCAGTTTGTCTTAAATTAGCTGAACTACTGCTACAGATACATGTGTACTGTCATGTCACGCACATCTTCCTGAAACTCAGAATTTCCTACAAACAAATGGGGACGGTTTAAATGTTGACTATCCACTTGTTTTAATGAAACCAAGCTGGTGTTCCACTATATTTGGTAGGATACAGAATACAACCCATCTTCACCGAGGAGATTTCTCTGCAGAAGATTTTAAATAAACATGTAGGAGGTGTTTTGACTGTGCAAACTTAAGATCTCTATCTGAAATAATCTCAACTCCACCTTGCAAAGATTTCAAGATCTTAGAGCCTTGTGAGGCGTAAATTATTCCGGGGTTAAATCCAAGGTTTGGATTAAAGCAAGAAGTGGGCATGGGTGTCAAAAGCACTCATATCTTCTTAAGTGTCAGAACACTTGACTGCCTTCTCTGTCCTGTCTGTGGCATGATCCAGCAGAGAAATGGATAGTAGGGATCAGGCTCAGAAAAATCTATTTTCTTCCTGGCTCACAGATACAAACACATTGAAACTCGCAGCCCTCGCCATATTCCATAAGCTTGGCAGAAGCACCTAATAAAACTTCTCTCCAGTGGTGTCCCTTGTGCCCTTCTCCTGCTCACTAGCATGCACCAACTTATTAGATTTTTTTTTCCCCTCCCCTTCAGCAGACATGCTTGAGCCACGCTCTTCTTTACCTGACAAAGGCGAGAAACAAGTCTCCCCCCTGCGGCCAGAGCTCAGTATTGCTCCCATGTTGGCCTTCACTACCACCACATCACCGAATTTGTCCGTAACACTCTTCAGTGTAATATAGCCAGTGTGGAAACTTAATAGCAGGAAACAAGAAACAAATCTGAAACCACACTGCTTGTGAGAGGAGTTTTTGGATAGCTCTCACTACCTTCTTTCGCTATTTGATCAATAGGCTCCACAGGTTGCCCCTGGCCTCAGAGACACATCCGGTGGAACCTTCTATTATTTCAGAAATAATACCACCTTATTTTTTTCCTCATTTGTTTAAAGAGCACTTGGTGTCCGAGCCCGAAGGAGAAAGGAAGAAATTAAATGGCTTCTCTGCTTTGTGAAAGAATGTCAGCCTGTGGCAATATGTACATTTGCTAATGGAGTGTGGCTGTTAAATGTGAAGTGGTGTGAGAGGAGAAAACTAACTGGCTGTGGAAATATTGATAAGGCTAAAGGCTTTTATGAAATGTATGAGGGAGCTGCAGCAGCAGAGACAGATTTAAAGATTAATATGTTAAACGGTTACCTTACAACAATACACATAATTATATTGCCTGAGAGAACAGTGTGATATTTTTTGTTCTTATGAGGCTCACTCTGTATGGATAAACTTAGAGAAGTCTCACACCATTTTGTTCCTTTTCAGGTTGTACAATACAGGCAGTACAGATTAACTGTCACCACTCAGTATTAATAACCAAGACCTGAGTCTTTTGTAAACACATCCATTTTTTTACAGTCCCAGCCATTGCCATAATGCTGCAAAATTACCACTCCCATTCAAATGCTGTTCGGCTGCCAGCCGATTTCCAGCCACTGAAAGATTCTTGCTCTTCTCTTGCTTCTCGACTTGAGATTAGAAATAACCTTACTAATTATCAAATCAATGAATTGCAGTCTCGATATATAGAAAGTAAAAAAGAGTTGTGCCATATCGCAATTTTAAAATCGTTTAATATGATGTAGTGAAGCAGGAGACCAGTCATACATCAACATGTACTTATGTCTGCCCAAGCCCATCTACCAAAATATGTTTCTGAAGAAATTTGATGTTGGAAGTCGGCCATGCAGAATCAGTGAATAGTGAAACTCACCTCCCTAGATATAAGTATAAAAATAGACACATGCACTAGCGATTGCAGGGAAAAGAAGCAAAGTTTTGTTCAAGTTTTGCTGGACCTGTAGTGGCACGATTTGTTTCCAGTCTGCTTCCAGGGTAATGTGCTAAGTGGAAATCAATTTAGATCGCGAGGGGGGAAAAAAAAAAATCCAGTTTCATTTAAATTCCCCAAATGGATTCCCCAAGCATATTTCTCCAGTTTTTTTGTTTTTATACAGAGGGTTTAGTGGAGTGAAGAACCCATTAGAGGGATGGAGGGGTCAAAGGGTAGCCTGATGCAAGGAAGAGTGAAGAGATGAGGTTTATGTAGACTGATTAACAGAAACACTCTGAACCACTGGCAGAACATGCAGAGCTGTCATGCATTTATGCCTCACTGTTAGCCTTCCATCTCTATTTTCTAAAAATCTCCTCTCACTCCTTTTAACCAGCAGACCACAAAGGACATGAAAATTAGTCACTCTGCTTCAAGCGGAAGCACACTCGGAACTTGGAGCTTTTTTTTTTTCGGCATCGTTTCAGCGTTTTATAAATATTACAGCACGACACACTGGAATGTTTCCGCATGCCAAAATGCTATGATTGGGAATTAAGAGTAGTAATAAAATAAAATGACAGTATGGTTTATGACACAGTTTGTGTCCTCTTTATAGTCTGAAGGGTGTGAATGCTACTTTCCTGTCGAGCAGTAATGCAGCTGCAGTGCCATTGACCTCCACTAAGCTGTCCATTAACCTTCCACACACGCACTGTTGTCACCCTCATTTGGCACCCAACACTGGAACCGTTGAATCTGGCCTAGTGGGTTTTGCTGTTTGTTCGTTTGCACCCGTTACATGTTTATTTGCACATGGAGCTGCTTCAACACATGAAGCGTGGACTGCTTGGCAGAGTGCTACCCTGTAAAAGCCACCGTCAGTGTTTCGTGTGACGCGTGTGAGGAGAAACACGACTGTCTGGCTGACTGGCAGCAGTAAGGTAGATGGAACAGGAGATGTGGATGTGCAGGGAGGTTCAGTGAATTTAGGGCTGTGAAAGAGTTCACAGTTTTGTTTTTCAGGGTTAGAGACTGAAACTAGCAGATAAAGAGAATAAGAAATACTTTCAGTGACGGTTGTGCTGACAGACTAAGACATTTAAGGTGGGTTTATAGGTCCAAAGAGACACACAGGTAAGTGGAGCCATAGTGTATTCATGGATTTGTGTACTTTGCTCGTCAGTTATTTCTATTATTTTAATGTCCACTGTATGTGTATGTTTACGTGTCTGCCAGCGATGTTGTATAATAATTCTCTAAAGTCTCCAGACTGCCCTTGGGGCCTTGTCTGAATTAAAAAAACAACTTTATCTTTGTGCTCTTATCGATTTTTCTTTAGACAGTTGCCCAGATTTGATAGTTTGTGTCTGTGTGTTTCTGTATGCTTGCTAGCATGTTACCTAAAAGTGGCAGCCTGCTTCTTAAACCAACAGACAACAGAATCATAACAAAGACATGAGTACACATAGATAACAAACGCATACTATACACACATACAACCACACACAGATTCAGCATGAGCCCTTTAAGGCCTGCTTTGTTTTTCCGAGTCTCTCTTTATGTGCTGTGACTTAAGTTTGATGGTGATTCCACTAAAACCAGTCCAAAACAGATTGGTCCGAACAGGAAGCAAAAGTGCTTTCAGAAAACAAAACAAAACAAAATATTTGGAGTGAAAAATATATCATGCTCTACAATGTTGCAGTATTTATATTAGTAATACACATAATACTAACTCTTGAGCATTACATGGTCATATTGCAATATCATAGGACAATATCAAACATGTCAACAACTGTCCTTAGGAGCTTTTGTAGATTTAACAGCTAGACAATTCAGCTTTTATCATTGGGACACATTTTCAGAGCCAGCAGTATTTCAGTTGTTTTGAAGATTTTAACTTTGTGAATATTTTAGACCTCTGGTCCCATCTCTCGCTTTTAATAGACTTTAGATTTGTTGTTCGGTTTGGATTTGACTTTCTCCACATTGCATAAGCCTGACCGCACAAGGAGGATACACACTTTCATAAATTTATGCTCACATAAACTGCCTGACAGCCAATTCCAGGCACATACACACACACACACACACACACACACACACACACGCACACACAGAAAGGTAGCTCCCCTGACAGTGGAGGGAGAAAATATTTGGTCAACAGCACAAAGTTTTCTTTGTGAAGTGAAGTGTGTCATTTACAGACTAGTCAATCCCAAGTGAACGAGTTGGGTTTGAACTTGCTTAATTGACTGAAAACAAGTCAAGGTTTTATAAATAAAGCCGCAAATAGATGATCTTATTGAATATTTACAGAACTGAATAAATGAGTCCCATGTGGAACCCACAAGCATGTTTGTGACCACGTATCTGTGTGTTACAGACAGGTGTATTGTTGACTAATGCATGGTAGAGACATCTGAGTTCTCCAGGAGAAATCTACCAGGGGAAATCCGGTTTCTCTAATCCCCTACCTCGACAACAGAATACAGGTTTCCTACTTACATGATAATTAGAAAATGAGCCGACCTGGTTTCTTACCTGGTTTCCTACGCCATTGCCCCCTCAGAAACCTTCAGTGTAGCCATGATTTGATGCAGACGTTTCACACTTTCACTTAGCAAAAAGCATGACATCAGAACTATCACAGTGCTACTTGGTAAGCAATATCCTGCTGGAAGCTGCCATACTTCTAACAGATGAACAATGGCTGCAAGTTGGTCTACTTAAACAAGTCTCTGATGAGTAGATCAAAGTAAATGAGCAAGATCTACCAAAGCTATGCTAGCTCTTTCTTCCTTTTCCAGTCTTTATGCTAAGCCAAAATAACAAACTGCTTTCTATATTGTTGTATTTTACATACAGACAGACTTGCATTGATCATCAATGATTAAGAATAGAATGGGGAAAAAATACACACTATGGCTAAAAACACCAAAAAAGAGTGCAGATCAATTCAGATTAATCATTTTTACCACCAGTGTCTTATTTTCCTTCTCTGAATCTATATCTAACTCTTTAAATCTTTCTCTTCCTCTCTCAGGGTTACCTGCCAGCCAACGCAGAGAGGAGAGATAGCGTCCTACAGAGGAAGAGACAAGAGTATTTTGGCTTCATTCAGCAATACTACGACTCTCGCAATGACGAACACCATCAAGACACATACAGACAGGTATATATGCACATACTTTTATGCTACACTAACACACACAATTCAAATTTATAGGAACATGTCCTTTACTGAAATAAAAGGTACAGTGCATGGTGCAGTGTGTACACCAGAAGGCAACTGTCCATAGAGAAACATGTAAATTGCACTCTTAACACAATACACCTCCAGAGCCAAGCAACATCTGACTACGTTGTCTTGCTGTGTGTGAACCGCGCAAAGCACACACAGTAGGAGTACCATTTACTAGTACTCATAATCATGTGTTCTGCATCTGACTTTTTTTTTTTTTAAGCACCTGTCTGAATCCCAGCAGTTGAAGGACAGAATGAGAGGTGGACCACAAAAGATTCAGTTTCCAATTACAGCTTCTTGTCACTGATCTATTCCCTCCGCACAAACCCACAACAAAAAGCTGTTTATGTTCATTTGTGTATGTGTGTGGAGAAAGGGTGTGTTTTGACAGGATTGGGCCCTGCAGAAAGGATTACTGGAACCAGTCATCTGACAAGTGCTTTTCTGCGTTCCTTTCCTTGTGTCCTTTTCTCTTTCTCCCTCATGTACTGATAAGAATCTGTCTGTGTGTCTGCTGACATGGATGCGGCGCGGTCGAACTCTGCTCATAGAGCAGACACAGCCAACCCCAAGCTTCAGATGGCTGCCTAAATGAACACTCCACTGTGGCTTTGAAAATAATATCTACTTTTACTCTCTCTCTCTCTCTGTCCCCACACACTCTTTCATTTTAACACTCAACAACTTCCCATTCATTTCAAGCCGATAAGAAACATCAAAGTGGGCTGTTGATAGCGAAAACACACATTTCTCGCATTCTGTCCAATTTCCCATTGATCTCATCTACACTGTGCCAGAAAGCTAGCATACTTTGTTTTGATGATTGTTTGGATCGTGTCTTGGAGCCTCTTTTTCTGCCAAATTTAGCTTGTTCCAACACGGTTTATGTTGATGGAATGCGTGATGATTTTTTAGGGACTTCTTTGTGTGCATGTGTGATTTATGTATGTTTGCACATATGCTGCTTTGCTACTCAAACTACACATGACAGCGGGTTTGTCAGTGTGTCAAGTGGCTACAGATGTATTTTCATATACAGGATGTACCTGCGAGTCTTGTCTCTGTATATGTTTGAATCATCTATTTTGAATCTCCATCTGTGTCCATCATCTGTCTGTCCCTTTGTCTGTTCATGTGTGTCATCATATTTTTTTATTTTTTTGTTTATATTGCTGTTGACTTACTCAAACAGCTTGTGTGTACCGTATACATACCTGTGCATATGGATGTAGCAATTGTAGAAGTCTGCTGCAGTTTCATTCCATCTCATGAAAAAGTGTTGCACATTTTTAAGCTATTTTTTTTATATGGCAGATAGAAACTGTCAGCCAGTTGCATTAAGGGAAGTTGATTCAGATTGCGATATGTGGAGCAAGCATTACACATTTGTATCATGTTGACCATATTGAGCAGGTTAGCACGATGGAGATTTATATCCTGTTGGGATATGATTTGAAACTGCCAAGTAAATAAAAACTTGTTAGTCAGTTTAGGTTTCACCTAAAGAAAACACTCCTGACTGCATTAATTATTGTGGACAACTATAGAGATGTCTACTTTAGTCAGAACGATCACAATAATAAGAATATAACCCACGAGAATGTATAATATCGAGGAAATGTGCATGAAGGGGACTTCTGCATTGGTACTTGAGTGACTGTGTGTGTCTGTGTGTGTCTCGGTATCTATGTCTAACACATTTCTCTCCCATGTTGCTGTCAGATCCACATAGACATTCCTAGGATGAATCCTGAGTCTTTGATGCTGCAGCCAAAGGTAACAGAGGTAAGGTGGACAGAGAAGACAGGATTGTGGGTACAACTCAATCCCCTGTCCTGTCGGTAGCAAGCCACGCACTCACAAACAGTCCGCCCATCCGGTCCGGACTATTTGACTTGGCTCCAGCTGCTGTCCTGCATCCATCTGACTCCTTTCTGATGAGTCTGTCTGCCTGTTGTATTGTTCATCTGCAGGGTAGACACTCTGAAATGGCGTAAATGTGGTCTCACGCACAAAAGCACACAAGTGTCACTATCAGCCACGTACAATCACAGAGACAGGTTTACATGCATATACACACACTCAAGACCACTGCTGCTATCCATTTCAGACCAGTGAAAACCCTGTCTGCCTTCAATCAAGGACACCAATCCACTAACTGTTGCTCTCTCTGCATCTGTGTCACTGTCTGTGATGCCCAAATCTGTGCTAGCCTGCCCGTTGCTTCAGTGTTTGTCTTTTTTTTTCTCTCCTTCTCTCTTTGCAGATTCACATTGACATACCGAGAACTAATCCCCTTATTCCTCTCTTTCAACAAGCTTCTGTTCAAGAGGTGAGACCCCCACCCCTTTGCTGCACACACATCACCTCACCTAGCAGGGTTTTCCCATCTGCTTTTGGGCATATGTGACTAGTAGCATCAAACAGTCTGCTGAATTGGAGTAATAAGCTAAAGATAAGTCAAAACAAAATTAAAATCAGATACAGAATAAATGACAGTATGTGGTGTGCTAATACTATCACTTGGTGTAATATTAGCATAATCATAACACTCACCGAAGTAAAATTCTGAATCAGAGAAGATATGACAAAGATGAGCCAAGGACAAGATGTCGATTGTTTTTTTGTTTTTTTTTTTGTTCCCATCTGTTGAGGAGTTTGAAACGGGAAAACCCTCGCTTCAGCACACTGCATGATTTGGCATGGGTGCACACACAGAAGCACAAACTAGGGACACACACAGATGAAGTAAAATCATAACTGCAGCAATGCATGTGATCATAGCCACACTAAACTTTCACTCTGCATGGTTATCGTACCTCCTTGTTCTGCTTTGTTAGTTCTTCTGAACAAAGCATTTCTTGTTACAGTTTGGCACAGTGTTGCTGGGGATATAAGAACTAATTATCTTAAAACCCTCTTAAGCCTTAGGTTTGATAAAACAATAACTGTCAGTTGTTGTCACTACTAGTTAGAGCACATTAGGAAAACCTGCAGCAAATAATACATCTCTGTAATGCTTAAGGATTAACTCATAATGTAAGTAGATTTGGATTACAGTATTACTTAAAAAAGTAAATGTGGTCACCTATGTTTCTGCTGTAATAAATAGATATTCAGCATATGTGTAGTGAGTTGGCTCAGCAGACCTGATCGACTGTCAGTGCGGCTTCCCAATGCAGAAAATTAACTTGATGCCATGCATACCTACAGGGTTACACTGATCTTATTATTACAGTGCTTCTGGGAGGCTCTGTTATATGTAGAGCTACTGGCCTGAGAGGAAGAGGACTGAAAGCACAGATAGAAAAATCTCATGATGCAGTGCAGACTAATGAGGTGCTCGGGACTCTGCTCTGTGTATACACCTGCGCACACTGTAGTTGTGAGCAAGCACAAACATACACACTTGTGAAAGCATATACATTTAAAAAGAAAAATACATGGAAACTACATATGTATGATCAGATCAGTTGAGGAGGCTAACTTATTTATTTTATTCATCTTATGTACAGTATACACTACTGCTGTACTGTATCTGCTCCGTAATTCTCCCTGTACCTCCTCTTCTTTCTGACATAACCCATGTTTATGTCCCTCTTATCCCCACACACCAGCTCTCCCTTCTTTGTGTGCAAAATGAAAGCGGCCAGAGTGCATTGAAATATTCAAGCAGCGTGCTCTTCACATACTTTAGTATGCAACAGACTCCAAAGGCCCCTTTTTCTATATGGTTGTATTTGCTGCGACACCACCTGAAAATCACCTCTGCTTCATTTCATTCACTTGTTTGTCTCAGCGTCTCCCCCCATGGGGCTCGGGGAGATTTAGTCAGGATGGAAAGCAGTCAACTGTCTGTTTCATTTCGGGGAGAGGTGGATATTGAAACAATTCTGCAGTGATTTCCTATGTGGTATCTAAGTGTTTGAGTTTTTCTTCTCTTGCAGAACAATACAGTCCTCACACGATGTTAATAATCAGCAATTACAAATTCCTCACTAGTCACTATTGTGACTATAGGCTGAGTAAATTTATTTATCTTCACACCTCAGTGTCTGCCATATAAAAAAAAAAACTAAGTTTAATGTAACTGCATCCTATAGATATTATTATTAAGGGGTGAGTACATTATAGCAATCTATTTAACTTATTAGATATTTAAGAGATTGAGTCCTTGAGACGTACAGTGGCTTTATCCTTGAAGCCTCTAACCCCTCCTTGAGTCTTTGTGGATGATGTCAATGAGTAGTTCTTAAGAGTTCTCACAATTTCCTGTATCATTTTCGTCTTTGGCCCTCAAGATAACCCTTATCATGGTCTTTAGGGGTCTGGGACTAATGACTGATTTCCTGTCATAGAGATGCACTTCATTATAAGACATATTTGAAATGAAATGATAGTTTTTAAGTATCTAGTTCTTTTGAAGACTGAGTGAACTCTGGTTCAACTAGGAGACCGTGTTGTTTGGTTTGCATTTGAAGTCTCTGGGTCTCTGTGTTTTCAGTCTTTCACCTACAAACAGCCACACACAAATACACCGGCGTGGGATTCTTTGCCCATACCAAAGTGGGTGTGGGCACAACGGTTCTGTGTCTAGATGCCAATGTGAAATATGCATGTGAGCTTTTGAGGTTGCATGAAAAGAAAGTCCCATTACCCAGTCCCCCTGCTTGCACCAGCACCTCTCTGTGTTTGATGGATGGGGCTTTGATAAGGAGGGAGGAGGTGTGGAGGCAGGTTAATGTGGTTTGAGAAGAAAATGCAGGGGAAAGGAGAGAGTTGCATCTTACTAATCTTTGACTGTCTATGTACAGATTGCAGTATTTTAAATAAAAGTGATAAAACTTGCACACACAACTTCCAAATAAACAACTTTGTCATGTTGGTGTTTTTCCATAAAACAATGAGCCATGAGGGTATTAGGAAGTGACAGAAATGTGACATATCCCCAAAAGATAAGAAAGAGCGTGATGGGTGTGGTACAGCAAGGTGTAGGAGAACATGTGAGTATATTTTTAGGGAAATCCATTTTCGCAGAAAAAAAAAAACAAGCTGAACATCAAGCCTCCGCTAATTCACTGGGGCTGACAGCATTAAACAGCCACCCATAACAAAGATGGAAGTGTTTGCTTTGCAAAAAACATATTGAGAAGTAGGAGAGGGAGGAGGAAGGGGGGAGATGGGAGGGTGGGGGGTGGAGGAGGAGAGAGACTCAGAGGGGAAGAGCTAGAGACAGAGACAAACCGAGTGAAGAAAGAAGAGAGGAAGGAGGAGAGCAACACCAAAGCAGAGAACAAAGTTCAAAGTGAGCTTTTTCTGTGCACAAAAAATGCAGCTGGGGAGCTGAAGAGTGAGGTGTTATTCTGTGCTGAGAGAGAGAGAGAGAGAGAGAGGGAGAGAGGAAGAGGCTAAGGAATGGTTTATTTCAGATTCTGATACTGTTACCCATTTCCACAATGTCCAAAATCAGAGCTGCAGTTTCTGCAGTGGAATCTTTCATTTGGGGAAATAGTAATTGGGAAGACATCGTGACCTTAACAAACACTGTAAAACTTGTAAAATCATTGCCCTATGACATCACTGGTGGTCCAACTGCACGCTATGCCTTCTAATATCCTGCAAACAAATGTGTCTGTTGTCTTCTTCAAATTAAATCAAGTGAGCTTAAACCAATAGGGAGTGAATGCCACTAAATAAAAATTAATATAAACTGAAGATTTGACATCAGCCAAATTTCCCTAGCAAGCAAAGTTTTGCCAGGTAAATTGCTTTCCTCTTTGCCAGCTTGGAATGCCTCAAATTCTTCTCTTAAATCTCACTCACTTCCCAAAATTTACTCTTTTATGATTAAAATGACTAATTTTAATGTCTCTTAGCCAGTTTGGATGATTAGCTTGTCAGAGGAAATATATGTTATATCAGTGAACGATGATTTTTAGTGTGTCACTTGTAAGTGAAATATTAAGTTAGTTAAAGCTTTTTAGTTTAGAGTTTTAGTTTGTGGAGTACATGGTTTCATGTTCAGCTCTAAACCCATTTGATTTTATCTTCTACAACTAGCTATATCATTCTTTTGTTTCACATCATTCTAGACTCACAAGCTGTCTGTTTAATGCATTTTGTCTACAAACTACTGTTTTGATTGTTTGTCTGTGTTTGTCTTTGTGTATGTAAGATTTTTGAGCGGATCCTGTTTATTTGGGCCATCCGCCACCCGGCCAGCGGCTACGTGCAAGGCATCAACGACCTGGTCACGCCGTTCTTCGTCGTCTACGTCTTTGAGTACATCGGTGAGTGCCGTCTCTCCTTTCATCCCCCTTTCTTTCTCCTCTACTCTCTGACTCTTAGCTGCCCAGTGTTTTGTGTGATGGGAAATAAGAATCAGCCATCTCCTCGTGCTGCTGCCCGACTGAAAGTGCTGCTCTCCACAGTGCAGAGTGGCACCTTTGCAGCTGGCAAGATTCAGTTTACTTACCGGTTCATCACCACAGGTCACAAGGAATCAACCTTTGTTCCCTTGAGACAGTCTCTCTTTTCAAATCGTTCTGGCCAGTAAACGCCTCCTACAGCTCTACAGTATGCCCTCTGTTCCCCTTCCTTTTCTTCCATCAGTCTGTTCCCCTTTTCATTTAGATGCACGCTTCAGTCTCAGTTTGTGTTTCAATGTGATATAATTATCAGAGCGCTCTGGTTAACACTTACGTTAGACTGCATGTGTGCATGTACAGTGTATGTGTGAGGGAGAGAGAGAGAGCGCGTGCCACGTGTAGGCGTTCGTGCACTCTCTCCAGAGCCCTCCTGCTGTGTGTGTTTTATGTTATGCCACGTTAAGACAGATGAATGTTTTAATTTATTCTCACACTTCCTTCTTTTGACAGTATAAACACACACTGTCAGATACAAAGCACACATAGACTCAGAGCAGCTAGAAGAGAAACGCAGCCCCTTAATGTTTCAGGGATGATTTTAATTGGCAGAACTGTTGGGATGAGCTCCTGAAATATATCTGACAGTAGTGACGTGCACACGTGTGATATAGCAGAGAAGTCTGGCATCTCAGCAGTCAGTTAGAAGAATATATTGTATATGCTGTCATTCATTTCTTTGCATTTTTGTGATAATCAAATAAAGTTAGCTGTACATACAGTAAGTGACAAGGTGTTTTTAAGCAGTTAGGGCCACTAAAACATTGCTGGATGTGTGTGTTCTACTTGCTTCTTCAGCTCCTCTTTGCATCCCACTTAAATAGCAATATACACAATTAATTTATTTATTTGTGTGTGTGCGTTTGTTTTTAGCCTGTCAGCCATTTTTCTTTAAAAAAAAAAACAAAAAAAGAAAAGAGACTAAGTGGAAGCCACAATGCTCAGAGGAGTGCCTAGTACACGCTGGGCTGACTGTGGTCACAGAGATACAATTAGGATCTGCAAGTAAAGTGCTGGAAGGCATGCAAAAGGTTGGACTCCGCGACTCCAGTGCGTCTGTGCTTTTGGAGGACAGAGCTTTACTCTGAGCTAATGAGTGCTTTAAAGCGGTCTCTTTCGAGTTTTATTCTAACTTTTTTCTTATTTTATTACTTCATTTTTTTATATAATGCAACACAATGCAACTGTGCCACAAACTGCAAGTGTCATCTGTCACCTAGATACAACAATTTCAACAAAAACTTGTAGGATAGTAGTTACTGCATGGCTGTTGTATTAGACGGTATTAGAGCAGTATTAGCTAGATTTATACACTCATGGCCACAGACGCAAGATATATGGAGATCTATATGGTGCAGCCTCTACTTTTATTAAATCCATTATGATGTAAAGCAGCCCTAGAATGACTGTAACTAAGAGATATTGTGGAAAACCATCATCAAGACACCATAACTTCTTTTTCTTTCTTTTAATTAGCTTCTTGTCCTTTACTTTTCCTTTATTATGTTTTTCTGTATCTGTTTCCTCAGTTTAATTTTTTTATTTTTTATTTTTTGACTGTCATTGTCTATTTCCTACTTTCTCCATAACTACCTTTCTGTGCACTCGTTTCTCTTTTCTCTTTGCCTTTCTCTGTGGGCGAGTCAGACTCATGTCAGATCTTCAAAGCATCACCCCGCACTTTGTTCCCCTGCATCTCCGTGCGCTGATGAGCTTTGAATAACATATACAGCCAACAAACCTTCAAACGTGCCTGGCTGGCATCTTACACGATGGCTTGATGCGCTGTGTTTCTGTTAGGTGCTCTCGTTTCTGACACAGAGAGAGCGAGCCAAAGCAGAGAGAGGTTTGGCTCTTGCATGACGCGGGCCTAATTCTGCTCCTATTGTAAAGGGATAGGAATTGTGAGATGTACTTTCACATACTTTTGTGCTTTCTTGCTCTCTCTTGGCTGTCTCTCGTCTCTTTCCATCTTTTTTTCCCATTTACACTGCTCTTCTCATTCCTCTCTATCTTTCTGAGGTCACTGATGCACAATGAAACTAGCAGGATTGCAGAGTAAAAGAATCTTGATAATAAAAAAAATACAAGCATTATAACAATAATAAACTGTAATTTACATTAAATGTATCTGTTGTGTGTTTGGGTCAACCCTCTACACAATCTGCCAATTAGGCTACAGTGGTATGTTGATGTTTGTAATTTAAATGTGAGTGAGACAGTGAGTAGAGGTCACTCAGCATCTGGGATTTTGATTGATTTGATCATTTGAGGCAGCATTACCATCCCACCACAAGTGGGCACAATTTCATATTTTAATTAAATAAATTTTTTCCCATGTCCTCTGAATGAGATCAAATACTGATCTGTCAAACACAGGAGACATGAGCCAAGTGAAAACACTGGCAACTTCAGAAACCTAACTCATTCAGTTCCTTACAATTAGAATTTGAAGTAAAAATGATTAACAGAAACAGACTTTCATCCACTTTCATTTGGAACCTGGCCATTTAGCATATGTAACATTAACTCATTATGTTTGCTCTGCTTTGGTCTCCACCAAGTCCTAGGGGTTGGATCCAACCCTTCAGCTGTGAAATGATTCAACATGCTAACCAGTTTGTCTCGTCCAGTGAGAGTGAAAACAGTATAAAAAGTGTATTTGAATCTCCTTTGTTATTTAAGTCTCTTCTGCAGTTGTCTGTGTTTAATGGACACAGTGTTGGCTGCTGTTGGGAGTAGACCACAATCGTTCTGATTATGGCACTACGGCATAATAAGCAGAATAGTAAAAGCTATAAAACAAAATGAAGAGCGCAGAAGGTGAGAAAGTGGCTTAGTTGAGCTTGTAGGAAAACAGGCCATAGGCTTAAGCCAAAGCCAACCCAGAGTCAAAGTGTCTTTAGAAATTGAGATAACAGCAACTTAGTTTCCCTATTACTTACAGCACACCACACAAAAGACTCAAAAATGTTCATGTTCACACTGAGTGTTCTAATCCTTGCTCCAAATATGTAAGTGTTTGTTTTGTCTGAGCGGTTTAAAGCCTTGCGTAGGTTTGAGTGGCAGCCTGTATCTGAGGATGCGAGCAACTTTGGCTTTGACCTGCTTCCAGATGTTTAATCTATCCTCTAAACAAGTCTTCTTTTTTATCTGTTGCATGTTGTATTTGCCTCTTTCAGTGTGTTTTTTTTTATCGATTGTACTAAGCTTATTGGTTCTGATGAGGGTCATTATCAGAGTTAGAGAAAAGAAGCAGAAAAAGCTGCGTGTGAGTATGCAACGTTTTTTTTTCTTCCTTTTATTTTTTAAATTAATGAGCTGAACTTGGGTCTTGTTTGTTGGTGCTGTGCTCTGTTAACGTTGGTCTGGTAGTGATGTGGTACAAAGTGTTCATGAAACCCTCACCCTCATCCTGCAAAGCTTGTTATCAAGTCATTAAAAGTCATTCAAATACTTTGCTCTTCTGAAGATGAACTACAAGATAGCTCTACTATGTACATGCTGTACACTGTCCGTTTGATGTCCTGTGCCTTCTTGGTTAGGTTCAGCATTTGTGAATTAGTTCCGAATTTTCGAAGATATGATTTGCAAGTCTTATGTAAATGTTTTTTTCTTTTTTTTTGACCCACTCACATTGTTTACCATTTTTATATTGTAAAGAAAGGTATAGACTAGGGGAAAAATATCAAATTACACCCACTCTCTACTGCCCACAACATGCCCTTGCATATGTTTGTTTGGTTGTGTTCGTTTACTTGTCTTCCTTTTGTTCCATGAGATCCCTATCTGTCACTTTGTTAGCATCTCTTTGTTTTTTCTTTTTAGCTCTCTCTCACTCTGTTTCTCTGGCTTCTTTTTCTGAGTCACAGAACAGCCTCGATCTGGCACTGGAGTGCTTATTCAGCTGCCATACACTCCATTTACCTTTTGATGATGCAACGTGAAGTGATGGCTGGACCTTTTACCCACTCCGTCTCCACAGCTCTCCTCCTTTTCTTCCTGTCACCCCCTTTCATTAACATCTCACTGTTAATCCAAATTGAAACATTCCCTTTAGTAGATTATTGATACGCTCTTTTGATGGCATGGAAGAAAAAAAATACCACCAAAGTTGTTGTGTATCCACTTGGACTGTTAAGCAATCTAGCAGGCCTCCTTATTGTCAAAGGGGAAATTGATTTGGCGAGTCTATCGTTTCTTCTTCCCCAGTGGAAAGGCATTACTTTGCTTTTGACTTCTATCTTCCACAGTGTAGCACCTCTCCAATTAGACAACAATAAAATTCATCTAATTAAGGCCAGGACAGGTCAGGATGGGCCAAGGAGCGTGGCCAGTCCTCTTTAATGTGAAGCAGCCATTGATTGGCCAGCGGATCCATAATGCAATCTTCATGCCACTGTCCAAGTATGGATCCACTCTTAAGAAAGATGAGAACAAGAAAGCAAGTCAGAGACTAGAGGGGAAGGGGTGAGGCAGTGTACATGGAAACCCAGAGAGGTGAGGGTTTGACCATAAATGAAAGAGAAGCAAAACCAGAATGGAGACAAGTAGAAGAAAATAACCACAGCCCTCTCAGTGTCTCTTAGCAGACTTAAGAGTGAGAAAGAGTGAGGGCATGGAGAATGGCACAGAGGGGCATACAGCAGAACAGGGAAACAAGATTTTCAAAAACGGGAAAATGACCGACTTAGAAAGTGCCCCCATGCTGTCAGGAAGCAGCTGAGCCAGACAGTCCTTCCTCCTAACAACTAAGGGATGAATGGCCTGATGCACCCCATCACAACCCTCTGCTTCATAGTTGTACTCGTCCTAGTGGGCAGAAAGTGGCTAGCAACAGCTTCTCGGTTGCTAGGATTAGAAGAGTTTTGTCATGTGTGGAAGCAGTGAGACTGATACTGATTGATAGAATGCATTTGTCTGGAGTTCCAAATGCAAATTAAGGTTTTGTGCTGTTTTCCTGGCACAGATCGTCCGGTATATCTTTCAGTAGTATTTTTATAGTGCGATCCTTCTTTGAAGCTGCTAAAGTCAATGCTTTTATTTTGACAATGTGTAATGTGAAAGTACTGTATCAGATGTACTGTAGTGACAAGCCCATGCATGTGTAGAATTACAGGATTAAGTGATTTAAAACTTTTTGTTTTATTTTTTGGACCTACATCCATGATGTAGGTCCAAAAAAATGTATCACTACATTGTTATGTCCAGCTTTGGCAGACCCAAAAAATCCACTGCACACTTTCTGCATGTCACAAGAAACAGAAAGACAAAGTTAATGACTAGCTGGTGAACAAAATGTACATTTAGCATCTAAAAAGCCACATATATTTTGAGGAGTTGGAGGAAAGGGAAAGAGGGGTTAAGTGAAAATTAATATTGAACCTCCATTCCAGTCATTGTCGATACACTTAAATGCATTTTCTTGGAAAAGGAAACACTATTTAGTATTGTTTTGATTTTTGGTAGCCAAGATTTTTTTTTCTGCAGAGACAAAAGTGCACTTAGTTTTAAAAATCATGATGTACTTTCTACCATTTTGTAGACATGTCTTCCTTGTAGAAGGAGGATAATGTGCTCATTGAGCAGGAGCCCTTGAGAACGCAAGGATGAGGGCGAACCTAAAAATTTCTAGGTTAAGTATATTTTAAAATTTAAATGTGTTTTATTGCGACAGAAGCAGAGGCTCATCTTCAAATAGCGATGTGAATTCCTGGGGAAAGGGATTTGAAAAGAGAGGCTTTAGACATTTATACAACTCAACTCACATCACTTAGAGAGGGGCAAACAGAGGTAAAGAGACAGATAAGGTGTCTAACCAACCAGAGGGGATTGAGGGAATGAGGAGGAAGAAGAGCAATATGCCTGTATGATGGAGGTCCCGATACTGCTATGGAAGAAGTGTGTGCATGTGTGTGTGTGTGTTTTAGTCTGCCTTTTTAAACCATAAAGACTCCTCAGATCCCTAGACACTTGCTTTTTCTCAAGCAGCTACTTTAAGCTCTCACAAATGCAGAGAAATATGTACTTCACTTCACAATATGCTTTTTATCGCCTGCTTATGCAGAGCAACTGGTGTCTGCCAAGGGCACATTTGTAAATTATACACGCAATTTTTAGTCAGCTTTTACGAAGCAAGACTTTCATGTCACCTATTTTTTTCCCCTCCTCTTCAGCATTTTAGGTTGTTTTGAAAAGTTTGTCTAAGCCACATGGCTTTAAAAAAAAAACAAAAAAAGAAAAGAAAGCTGATAAATCAGAGGTAAAAATGAGAGAAGACTAACAACGTGCCTCCTTCCAGATTTTTTTTAAATGTGCAATTATCTAACTAAATGCAGTGTTGGCCAGACTAAAATTCTTTTGTCTGGCCAAAATTTCTTCCTTGATTACAGTTTCCAGGAAGCGATGGGACTCTCCTTCATATGTTCACATTTGTTATTAACTTTGCTTTCACTTCACTTTCTTTTGTATATCAATTAACAGCCAGTCACCAGTTATTCTAACGGAAGGTTTTTGGACTGTGAGGAAGTATCCACAAGTCAAAGATTTCACACAGAATCGATTCAAACTGGGAACCATTTAGCTATTGGGCAGCAGTGCTAACATATAATATACCACATAATGTATAATTATATATTTTATTTAATTTGGTGCATTACTTTGGTATTTATTCACCTTTGAACACAAATAAAATTAAGCAGGTCTGGTTTATAGTGCTGTAGAATTGGCTTTAGCATAGCAGGGATTGGCTGTGATGACATAAATGTTGGCACTGTACTACAAGTAAGGTATTAGAGAAGTTATACAGAGTGAGAGAGTGCGCTGCTAAATGTATTTTTGAGAAAGTGTGTTGCAGGGACTTCTTATACATGCAATAGGCACACCCAGATTCTGCGTTGTCACTGTGTGTGGACTGGTGGTGGTGGATGCTTGTGGGGGGAGTGCAGCATTGCAGATGGACTGGCTACGTGGAGCACCCAGGGACAAAGCTGGGAAGATGGAAACATACTGTCAGTCAGCTGTGATGAAATGCCTGCAGGGATGTAACACACACACACACACACACACACACAGACACACACACACACACACACACACACACACACACACACACACACACACACACACACACACACACACAAACACAGACAGGTGAGGTGAACTACCACAAATACAAACAAACACAGACTGAAGCCGAGATAATACAGAGTGTAGAGATGAGTCTGAAGTGGCCGGAAGAAGACAGAAACTAAAATCTGAAAGACACCAGAAGGCTTGTCTGAAGCTAAAAGTGAAATGCCATTGTCATATTCTGCCTAATTTACACCTTTAGGTTGGCACGATATCTGTTTGGTTTACTTAAGGCACTAGTTTCTGGCTCTTTGGAGTTCATATCGTCTGTCTTTTCTTTAGTTTTCCCCTTGTCTGCACTTTCCCTCATATCTCTTCATTGATCTGCTCTTTTTTTCCACCGGCATGGAGCATTAGCCGCGGTACAGTGTGCCCTGCCATGCTGTGCTATGCTGTGCTCATTTGTATTTCAATTGCACCTTCACATCGGGGGCTTACAGTGCTGACCCATTATATAAAGAATAGCAGGAAGATGTAACGTTTTTTATTTTGAAATCTGGCTAGATATCATAGGACACAGGAGTCGTTGGTGTTTGGGTTTTATACACTCTTCTTCTTACTGTATTAAATTGTGAATGATTGAAGTTTCTTGCTTTGCTCATATATAAGTCAACACCTCTATGTTTCTGTTTGTCCATCTATAGATTGAGCAGTCTGTGAGGCAGATCATGGCCAGCAGGCGGTTAACTAATATTGGCTTCTTTCTCCCCATGGTCCGTCCACTGTTGACCGAGCCTTCTATTCTAAGTCTCTTTCTGATTAACAGCTGTTATTAGCCGTAATGAGCTGCTTAGTGATTGCCCGAGCACAGCTGCAGACATCCAGCAGGAACACTGTCTTTTCTACTTTGTTCCTTATCTACTTTTGCTTTCTGTAATTCCTCCTGTTTTAATCATCCCGTGAGGTTACTGACTTAGCGTAAGCATTATTTTGCCCCAGACCGTTTGAAATTTGTTCCTTAACTTCTTAGACGCTGTCTCTCTTTGTCTCTCTTCTGCCTTGAGCTTTGTCTCTGTCTCCTTCACTCAATTTGGTTTAGAACGCAATCACTGTGTTTCTGGGGTTAAGTAATAGCATTTGGACTGGCAGAAATTGAATCAGCTTTGTGGTTTTGACCCTCAGTCTCGATCTTTACTTTTCTTTTCTTGCAGACTTTTGAATTTTGACACTCTACATTCATTTTTTTACTTCTTCTTAAAGAGGTTAGACTCTGTATTTCAAATATTTCACTTTCACAAATTCTTTTCCCCCTAAAATCTCAACTAACATCTTAGCTATACATGTTCAGCAAGCAGAGGCAGGAAATATGATGTAAACATGTAACAGTGTTAAATAGAAAATCGACCTGACTAGTCATTTCTAGATCAATGTACCACATTTACTTTTAATAGTATTTTGTGAACCTTCCATGTTTTGGCCTATGATGTGAAAATAACCAGTGAACCCATGCCGACCATTGTTTCTGCTTGACAATAAGATATATAAAGCTGAAAATCAATAGCTGTGCTTTCATCTGCATCTGGCTTGATCTTATTTCCCTGTATTACCAGAGATTCTCTCATCGCCCCTGATAAAAAGCAATAGAGCTCCGAAATGACCCAGAGAAATAGTTCTGTCAAAAAATGATTTATCTTCTGTGAATAATCGCAGGGCTTATTGAATATTTTTAGATTAAGTTAATTACTTGACTATAAAAAGCCATAAATTGAAGCTCTCCTCACCGAGAAGCTTCTGATCTCTCCAAGTCTGTATTTCTCGTTCTCTCTGTCAGTCGTGTGATTGGAAAAGAAAAAAAAAAAATCTGTTTTATCATTCTGTCACCAGCTAGATGCGTTCTGCTTGACCTGATGCAATTGGAGGCAATTGAAACAGTCATCTTACCGTGCTGCTGCACTGCTGGTTTTGCTGTGTTTTTTTGCTTGCGTCACGACCGCGTGCACGTACGTGCGTGCGTGCATGCAGACAAAGACGTACAGACGTATAGACATTTGAGACATGTGGACACATTTGATACAATCTGTGTACACAGCACATGATTATGTTTTGAGGTGTCTTGTCTCACCACTCTGGATGTCAACTGCCTGCCTGGTTAAATGTGTGGCGGCGTCTTTTTTTTTTTTGTTTGTTTGTTTTTTCTAACCCTGTAGATTATACACACTAATGTATAAGGTACATAAAGCACTGACTATTCACTTACATTTTAGGATATGTATGTATATATGTTTAAGTGTTTGTGTTTGTGTAAACAGAAGTGGTCAGTGGTTATATATATATATATATATAATGCATTTAAACAGAGCTGTGTCTGGTCCACTACACCGCTCACAGCATTTGGATTTCTCGTGTAGCACAAATCAAATCTCTCAAATCCCTAATCTCTCTTTTTTGTGACAGACAAAGTAATCTCCATTACTGAAAATATTTGCAAAGACTTCTTCAAATTGCTTCTTTTTTTTTCTTTTTTGCTTTGGCTGACAGACAGTCCAAAATGCAAAGTATTTTGCTATTTACAGAGCGGCAAGGCATAAAACTTTGAGAAGTGAGCACACGTGTATGCTAAGACACTGAACCACCATATCAATGCTCGCAGTTACATCAGTCATCAGTGTGTGAAAGTGTGAAGTAAATAAGGGTTAAGGGTAGAGCACCTCACATAAAAGTGTAAAATGCTGTCAAGTTACTTACTAAGCTACAACTGGTTGGTTAGGGACACCAACCTTTTGTGGTGTTCTGGTTTTGCCCACGTTTCTGTGGACATTGGTGCTATTGGCCATCGGTGCCCTCTCCCCCTGCTCCATGTTATCACTGTGGAGAGACACAAACAATCCTCATGCCAAGCAATGCTGGATCTCTTTGGCATTGCCATGGTTACACCATAGTGCAGTATGTAGCCAGCTGCGCACATGTTGAATCGCACTTTTTCCACACACACACACACACACACACACACACACACACACACACACACACACACACACACACACACACACACACACACACACACACACACATCTGTGCTGCACAAATGCGCCACAGGCCAGTGTGAGGGACAGCGATCAGGAGGACTTGTAGTGTGAACACAAATGCGAGCAGTGGTAGCTAAAGCTAATGTGATGTGGTGTCCTTCCTCAGCATTAAACACTTTCATCTTCCTCATACAAGACAAAATCTTACCTCGGGGCAAGCGGATCATTATGTTCTCACATATTGTATTAAAGTCTGAGACTTGATAGCAAAGACTCGCATTATCTTGCTAACAGCTGTGGGGGCCCGCTGTTTGATGTATGGACACATGACTTACAGTGCAGATAGCGGGAGATGAAAACATTGTTGGAGTGATTGTGTGGATTTTATGGCCCAAAGCGTTCATTGATGAGGCTGGAGTTCAAGGGTTTAGTGGTGTACTTTGAAGACAAACCTTGTAACTTCCAAGAACTATGAAGCTAAGCCACTGGATGACGTCCAATTGATGTTTTTTTTTTTTTTCTGTTAGAAATAAGCACACACTGTAGATACACTAAGTCTCATGATCCCGCAGATTCATGGAAACAAAGGGCTTGAAAGATTATTTCTTTATTTCACCTCCACTTATATCACCTCCACCTGTTCCCTCTCTCTCTTTCACACACCCTCTCCTACTCCTCTCTTCCACCACCTCTAGCTGTCTATTTTCATATCTTTGCGTCTTGTTTTGCCCACTGCCATAATTCTATTCTTATTGCACTCAAATCTCCTGTGATTCTGCATATTTGTGTGTATGTGAAACTGTGTGTGTGTGCGCGCGCTCTCTCTCAGTGTGATTGTGACACCAGGTTTGACAGGTTGACTCTTTTCTTAATTATCCAGCAGTATGAATGCCACCTCTCTGGAAAATGTTCAGCTCTCATTAACAACGGTGTTATCACGCTAATTGTGCCACAGTGGGAAAATCACTTCTTTTTTTTTTTTTTATTTGGTTGCTGCAGCCGAAGCAAGAAGTGGGGTGGGCGGTTTGTCAGAGGTGTGAGGAGGTGGAAGCATTACATGTCTCACTAGCAGCTAAAGTGTGTTTCATTTTTAAGTGTCAAGCTTTTGGCTGTGCCACTCGGGTGCCATTCTGAGGGTGGAGAGCAGATAGTGACATGTTTTGGATTCAGCACCCAAATTGTGTAAGTCATTTGATTCATTAGATTTAACCTGAACCTCTGCTGTAAATGATAAGTAATGACTGCACTACTTCCTTTTGAGTTTATGAGCTTTCGAATGGTGAAATCTTGTTAAAACCAATCGTGTGCTCTCTCTCTTTGGCGGTCTGCAGCTCAGGTTTGTTTGTGATTAATCTGAACCAACAGAATGTTGTCAAACAGGACTGTTTTTTATTGCCAGTTGCTGACTGAACAGACACACGCTCATGCTCCACACACACACACACACACACACACACACACACACACACACACACAGACACACACACACACACACACACTTTATGATTGCATCAGGCTAAACTAGCTCGTTTATCATCTTACATCACATTACCTTGTGGCCCATAGTTGTAGAGGGCAGATGGCAACACTGGCATGGGTGTGTGTTGTGTGTACTCTGCGCACGTCTATGTAGGTGCCCGCACTTAGTCTCCGGAGGTGTAACCTAACTCCCCATGCCAAGCTGTGCCAAGTGCTCACAGCTGGCAGCGACCAAGCAGTTGGTCTCTCTGGACAAGTTGCCCCCTGCGCCAGAACAAACAGGAAATGAGCCCTGCGTCCTGGCAGGAAACTGGCTGCATGTCCAATAGGAAGAGAGGTGAAAAAGAGGGGGGGGGGGGGGAGGGAGGAGAACAGCTTGGAGAGGCAGAGTAGCAACAGCAACAGAAGAGATGTCAAATGGCTGTATAGGAGAAGTGGAGGGAACAAGGGAGGAGGGAGAGTAGAGAGGAGAAGCATTGATGTGCCAAAGGGGAGATCAGAGGAAAGTCGAGGTATAAAAAGAGCTGGGAGTGGTGCATTGATGAGACATGAGGTGGCGGAGCTGAACCTATGTCAAGAGAATAATAGTTCACCTTAAGTGTAGGTTGGTAAATGTAGATTCCTAAATTAAATATTTCACTGTGTAACTAACACAGTCCAAACATCAAAGAATTAGTGATGATTCTTACTTTCAAGAGAACAGCTACTGCTCTGTAATCACTTCTTCCCCGCGTGTGTGTTTGTTTCTCTGAGTGCCGTTTCGTGGGCACACGCGTGTGCTGCTGCTCCTTGGCAGCGTCTCCGAGCGTGTGTGGTCTGCGCGCGCCCCGCGGTCCTGCCAATCACAAAACGCCCCGTCTGTGCATCTTTGTTTGTGTACCAGAGTTGGCTGCATCAAACAAGTTCTTCTGTCGAGGTGAGTTCGTGTCAGACGCGCTTTTTCCCACCAGCCTGCGAAAAATGATTTGGCGAACGATTAGTTTGGAGGCACATCTCACACAGAAATAAAGCCACTGAGACTCTGTTCTCTGATGTGATTCTCACTGAAGCTTGAACTTCCAGAAATTCCCTAGGTTCTTATTTGTGAAGCATTTCTGCTGAGACGCGGATCATGCCTCAGACATGTATTGTCAGATGGTCCTTGTGGAAACAGAACTCCAAAAGTAATCACTAAGATAGACATGTCTTCTGAGACATGGTTCCCATGAAAGTAATTAGCTATTTCTCTTTTGAAGGCAGGTTAACTGAGCCATATGGTCTGTTGATGTATTTAAAGTGGTCTTTTTTGGGGGGAGGTTCACTCTCTCAGGTGGATCAAGTGGGTCATAAAAATTTAATCCAGCCATAGTTTGCTTAGTCAACATTGGCTGCACGGCTCTTTTATTTATCAAACAGTGAACAGGAAGAGCTCTTGAAGCCAGTTGTTGGTGTTAGCATTTTCATCAGCAATCGCAGGGGGCACTGTTGCCTAGTGATCCAGCCACACTCAGTGCAGTCACTACCACTGCATGGCCTTTCCTCCTCTTAGCCCTTCCTCTTATGTGCCCTTGTTATTCTGATGAGCTTTGCCCATTTTCCAGTGCAGCCACCGGACTCCTGGAAGCGGCTGTCCCTCCTAATCTGCTCCGGAGTCAAGGTCCAGGTTGGGAACGCTGCCCAACAGCAAGGCTTTAGCCACGACAAAGACTGATTTGAGACTGTGGGCTCCTCGGGGTCTCTCAGAGCACCAGGACAGTGGCACTCTCACCACCTTGTTAATCATAAACGACACCATGCGAATTGCCAGTCAGTCTGTTTACAATTAATCTTTTCAACTACAAATTTAATGCCGCCACTGGAGCATCCCTGTGAGAGAAGCCTGTATTCATCTGCTGTCATTGTCTTGGTGCTTCACAATACAGGAACTATCAAATTAAATACTGGTTTCAAATTGGTCAGATGGTGGTCTCTTTTGTCTGCGCTCTGTTACAACAGATGCCTCAACGCTACATTTAGTCCAGTTGATTGTAGTTGACTTCTGCTTTGGCCTCAATTTAAACTGGAAATACTGGGAGTTTTCATCAGCACTTTCTAACTCGTAATATTTTCTTGGTAGATGACCTCTTCTTCCTCTCTGGATATTTTTACACTTCTCATTGCCAACAGTTTTTTTTATATCTCATACCAAAACCTGTGATTGTATGAGATTATATTGCTGTACGTTGGCACTAATGATGGCTGTTACATGTGGCCTGTGGCTGTATTACATTTAGTATTGTGGATAGACTGAACTCTTCTGACATGTAATCACAGTCCAGCCCCTGACCACTTCCTTATCTGATATTAAAGATCTGGCAGCTATGCAAACAAAATTAGATTTTTGCACGTCTGGACACCACAATCTGTGCTCGTGTGACAAGATGAAACATCTCGCAGAAGTGCAGGACCCGCTCTCCGTCCAGTTTTTTGTCCATCTTTACCTGACATCAAGCAAGACGAGACAATGATGAGAAGACACACACACACACACACACACACACCGGCACACAGCCTAGTTGTTAGTGGCGTTGTAGTCCTGGCCTGCTGCCAGTTCGCTGTCTGTCTGTCTGTCAGACTGAGCATGCTCATTACAACCTTGACAACATTCCACTAGGGTTGCCAAGGATACCAAGCAGAGCTGCCAGGTCCTGTGTGTGTGTGTGTCTGTGTGTGTGTGTCTGTGTGTGTGCGCCTGTGTGTGTTTGTATATTAAGGAACACACAAGCTCACACTAATACATACATACACTAGATTTTTGGTAAGATAGCAACACATACACACTTCTGTTTCTCCCTGGGCCTTGCACTCTCTCTGCCTCTCTTTCTCTCTCTCTCTCTCCCTTTCCCTGTCTTTTCTATCTCTCTCTAGATCATTGTTAATCAGTCTCGTCCCATCTCCTCTCCACTGGCTGTCAGTGGCTTGTCAGAAGCCCGTCAGAGCCCCTGCAGTCCGTCACACACTGCTGCCGTTAATGACATCTGATGACACCCATCGTTGAAGTCACCCGCTGGAGATGACTGGGGACTTGGTGTGCTCGCTGCTTGAAAATTGTTCTTTCTGTGCTGTCTGCAGTGCACTTTAGGAAACGTCTGAACCTTATTCTGCTTTACTTAATACAGACTATTTATCTTCCAGCCTTCCTCGCTTCCTTCTTTCCCCCCAATCTCCACAATTGCACATTTTTATAGTAGTTTACACATGGCATAAACAGTGAAATGCAAAGCCTCAAATCACCAAAACAAATACTAACAAAAATAAAGTATTTTCTTAGTGGTAATTCAACTTTGAGCAACATTTGCATAATTCTACTCCCTAGAACACACGGTAAATGCTGTATATTCACTCTGTTTGCAATATGAAATGTTTGTATTACGCTGTGTGTATGCAGTCTCTGTGACATATACTCGGTGTTAAAAGTAGCCACGGAAAAAAGGTTGGACCATGTTTTTTAAACATGATAATTATTCACCTGCTTTATTAACTTTCTATTTATTTTCTTGCCACACACACCTCCTACACCACACTCCTGCTGTTGCATCATCCCTCATTTATTCACATGCCCCAATTTGTCAACATCTTCCTTTTCTTTCCATGGATTTGTTTTATAACCCAACCTTTCCCTTGCTCCCTCTGTCCCCATTGAATCTGTCCAGTGCCCCTGTCTCAATGGTGGGCTTATGACACCATTAAGACAAAGCCCCCTGCTGTGTCGGCTTCTTCTCCATTCCTTCTCTCTCAGTAACTCTTTTTTAACTTTCCCTCCCATTTTCTCTCACCCCCTCTTGATGTCTCTTGTCCACCTCCTTCCCCTGCCCTGCTTATTTATCACACTCTCTTTCTGTTCTCCTTTCTCTTCTCTAGAGGAGGAAGTAGAAAACTTTGACGTGTCCAGTCTTCAGGAAGAGGCTCTGAGGAACATCGAAGCTGACAGCTTTTGGTGCATGAGCAAACTGTTGGACGGCATCCAGGTAAGCATGTGTGCTGAGAGGATGTAGTCTGTGTCAGAACAAACTGATCAAAATACAGACATACCATACATGCTTAGTCTCCCACTGTAGTCTGTCTGTACTCTTTTTTTGTCTCCATTGTCTTTTCTTACTGTTTCGGCGTGATTGAAGTCTTCTCTGATCTGGTCTCAACAGAGATGATCATCATTCATCTTCTGTTTATTTACTGCTTATCTGAAATAAAGCAGCAGCAAGCATTTTAATTAGGACAATTGTGACCACTGTTTGACAGAAAGCAGACCTTAGAACAAACAAAGTTGGAAAAAAAAATGCTTTTGGCAAATAGTAAAAGGTGAAGCCACAAACCATCCAGCAAAGAACAGCTAAAACGAATCTGTATAGAAAAGTACTGTATGTGGAGTTATGTATGTATGTATACATGGCATACAATACCACTACAGAATTGTGTGTTCAGGTAGTGGACATTTGTTTCTGGTGTAAATCGTGCAGGACCTGTCTAACAGTGTAAGCATAATGCATGAAAGAGCTTAACTGTGTAAGTTCAGGAAATGTGATTGTCTTGCATATTCTAAAGCAGGTCTGAGCGTCTGGAGACGAGATAACCGCACACAGACCGCAGCACCAAACTTCATTTTGTTTCATCATTTCTTCCCAAACCCTTTTACCCACGAGCTTTCTTAATTGACCTCGCTCTCAGCGGTCATGGTTGAGCCATCTGTCAATTCTAAATGTGCCTGCCTGGGCTGGTGGTGGATTTGCCGTCAACAGTACCACTGTTACACAGCATCCTCAAGTCTGCCTTCTTTCTAAAATTGGTTTAACCATATCTCTTTGTGCTTTGTGGATTAAAGCAAGAATTCTTATGCAAAACAGCAGAATTTCTGCCTTTGTAGACTCTAGTATGCTGTCAGGAAATGTGGGCAGTGTCAGCATTTTAGTACTACACATTTACTTACTATTCATACCAAAAGTGTGTTTGCTTCTAGTTGTAATGGTCTGTGTGTTACCTTTTGTTTCTGACCATGTTTTAGCACAGCTATACTCTAATCATTTTCTGGCACAGTTAAAGAAGCATGTGCCAATTCTCCCCAGTTGGGTCAATAACCCTAATTTAAAGTGACTCTTTAGAGAATGACCACAGCAGCTAGTCTTTAAATGCATTGATTAGGGGATATGCTTATGGTTGTATGGGAATAAGTGTTTTAGTGATAAAAGAAACGCCTTTAATCTTGGTAGTGAAGTTCAAATGTCTCTCTGTCTCTATAACAAATGTATCTAATATCTCTTACCCTGTACTAAAGGTAATTAATAAGAATATGTGTGCATAAAATGTGAACACCCATAAATACCTACCTATCAATTGGTAGGCTATTCATTTAAGAAATTAATTGACACTGCACCTTGGATACTCTGAGAGCAAGACAGAAAAAACAAACAAACTGGATAGCAGAGGAAGTAAGAAAGAAGAATAGAGTGTGTATAGCTTTGTATGTGCATAGATGATGTTTGTCCCCATGCTTGTGTTTGTGTGTGACCTTGGCTCCAAACTAATTATGTGCAATGCACCAGGGAAGACCATGTTTCCCCCCTAATGCTTTCTAAACAATCTGACGGAGGCTGAGTGCCTCAGCACCGTAATTAGTTTGTGATCCTTGCTCTGACCTCGTCTCAAACCCTCTCACACCCACTATACACTATTACACTTAACTGAGGGCCTGAGTGTGCTGGTCTTGGGGTTATACAGAGGGAGAGTCTGTCCGTGCAATTACATTTACTCAATGCCTTTTAAGCACCTTGTTTATCCAGTATTTCCTCTGAAACAGGTACCACACTGGTCTTCACTTGTTTTGGAACATCATAGATAAATATTAATAATAGTAAGAGATTTAATTGGAGCACAATGCACAAATAAACTCAGAAACCACTACATGGGTTGGAAATTCTGTGAGGAGAAACATAGTTTCTCCCATTTGTCAGCGAACCACAGCTGTGTTCTTTTCCTGCAATTTTATATAATTACCTGGTGTACAGTGCAAAGACTTTTGAAAGTTTTTTTTCCTTTTCTTTTCAGAACACTAAATTGGCCATTAGCTCTGCTTTTAGTGTTTAACTACTATGCTTCTCTCCCACCTTAAAACTGAACAGGCTATTTTGGCTGTCAATTCACCTAAGCAGCTTCTCTAATGAGCTGCTGCTTTAATTGGCAGTGCTGCAACCCCTTCCTCCAAAGGAACAGGCTAGGATAAAAGGTAGAGATCAGTTTATTCCAGGCCACTCTAATGTCTGTTGACAAAATCAGAAGACTTGACGAAATAGCTTGAACAAGAGAACTTTTCTTGTTAGTGTCCATACTTCAGAATCACTGAAATTGTGGGCGTAGTTCTTCGATGCCTCTTTAATGGCTCGGGACTGTAAGACATTTAACTACAACACATTTCATGTGTGTTTTATTGATGAAATTAAAGCTGGAGTTTAAGAGTGAAGACAGTTGCTGCTGTGACCTTTAAAGTAGTTATAGATGGACACACGCTGGTGTGTGAATGTGGGTTTACAACAGCACACAGCTCTTTACAGGCCATTTACACATCAAACACACTGCCCACAGTTGCCACATTAAGTTATGACATGATCAAAAAACATGACTGAGCTACCTTGATCTACTGGACTAGAGGGGACATATTAGTCGTGTTTAAATTCTCTATAAACTAGGATGGTTTTGACTGAAAATTAATGGACAAAAACATAAATGGAACATAGATTAAAACATTTACCCGTTTCTTACAGAGTTGTGTTAAGTTGACCCCAGCATTTCCCCAGTCAGAGCAGCCAATTAGTCTTGGACAGTGCTAAATTGGACAGTGCCCCTGGCTGACTTGACTAATTTAACTTGTTAAAATGGTTTCCGTATCTGCTGTTTCATTGAATTTAAATGGAACTGTCATCTCTGCCCATTATTGTGTTGTTGATTTAAACACTGACGACCGGTAACAATTATATATCATTTTGATCTTTGTCACATTTCACAGTACGAGCAGCTGATGTTCTCTCAACCGCTGCACGCAGCATGTAGCTGCGCATGTATGGTGTCCACGCACGGCCGGTGAGCCAATGTCTTACCTGGAATGCACAGAGAGAGAAATTAAGTTTTAAAAAGTCCATTATTCCGCCAGCACACCCCAGAGGGCTCTCAGTTTTAAAGCCAGCAGATGAAAACCTGCCTTTTATGCTAATTTTGCAGATATGCCTTTTACAGCAGGGGCTCTGAAATGTGTATTTTTCCAGTCCAGGACCCAACTTTGAAAAATGTAATTTCGCCCAGGGATCTGAACTTATTATATTTCAGTAGTAGTCTTGACAAATGGAGGTCTATCATGAAAATGTCTCTGACCCTTTTTTGGTTCACATGACTTTGTCCTTCTAGTATGTGGCACGATGCAAACTTCTTAAGAAGTGTTTCTATTCATTAGGCTCTAAAGAAGAAACAGTATGAAATTTTAATATCACAGTTATAGTAACAAAATTATCACAGTATTTTCAAAAGGTGCTGATGCTCATTAATAATAATAATAATAAGCATAATAATTAAAGTTAAAATGTGCTAGTATTTTAGGATCTTTAGTACTGTATCTTATATGACTGTATCTAGGTGTCTAAGTGAAAATATGACAGTTTTCAATATTATCCTCCTAAAAAAATTGAGCTTGAGAAAGCTAATAATGTTTGTCTTACTAACTTAATGTGACTTAATACTACCTTGTATGTTGTACTTACAGTAGGAGACCTAAGGAGACAATAAAAGTATTGAAATTAAATAATTGAAATTAGAATGTAAACCATAAATTAACACTAGCACGCAGCATCTGGGGACTGTTGCTTTGGTGGATAATGCCTGCATAGTATTTGACATGTACTTTAAAAAGCACGGTACTCAATCACAGTTTTAATGATAAATAACACTAGAATTAACTGTCTGGACATTTTAAAGTGGTAACCGTTTCATCCCTATCAGTCATATAGTTGTAGCTTCACTTTAACTTAATAGTCTCTCTGAATGTAAAACATAAACAACATATTATTTTGTTTGTTAGAAGGTTTAATGTAATACTATTCAATACATAATATTAATCCAGCTACTGTATGTAGGGTTCTTGTAAAGTTGAGACGTCACATAGGCTGCAGAGGTCTTCCGTTTGAACACAAGTTCACTTTATTAGTAACTGAAACAACATGACCCTCTGCAGTTAATATTAAAATAGACCCTTTTTTTAAACACTCCACACGGCACAATACCTGTTACTAAACTAAGATTTAATTCAACATCACTCTATCTTGCAACTCAATATCTGAGTTTCCTGCAGCCCCTCCCTCAGAACATGAGCCAATCGCAGTGTGTCTGGTCATTGTCAAGGCAACCATCTGTTTCCACGGTGGCAGCTAGAGATGGCGTCTCCCTCGAGTGGGAACAGGGGTCCGAGAACCAATGTGTAGCAGACGGTAGACAGACCAAACCAGACGCCATGTCTTGTTCTGGTTTCCCCAAGGGTTCCCCACTGTCACCTTGGGCTGTCATTCAATCCACTACTTACACACACACACACACACACACACACACACAGGAGTGATCTGGCAGCTAGTGCATGTGTGTGTGTGATGTTTGACAGCATGTTTGTATATGTGTTTGTATTGTACGTCTTCCAAGCCTTATTGCAGTCTCTGTAAATGTAACTGCAGTTCAAGAAGAACTCAGACCTTAACACGCAGTGCGAGTCATACATGCTTTCCCCCAGTCGTTTCCCTTTCTTCTACAGATTAAATGACAACATGTTAGCAAAAGCTAGCTTACATGCAGGTCAGTGGAGATAGAAGCAGGAACAGCTGTTGAGGGGATGAGGTGAGGATAAAGGCTGGAGCTGGAAATCCAAGCTCAGGAGGAATGGATGGAGACATTTATATAATAAGAATGGCATAAGGAAAAGAATGTGCAGTTCTGCTGGATGCAAACCTTGTTAGCAGAGAAACAAATGGTGTTGATCACGTTAGAGGTCACATAAGGCGAGGAAGGTTTCTTTCTACAGCACAATTCATACTCTGAGGCAGTCTCAAAGTACTTGTTAATTAACTGTATGTACTTTGTTGTGATATGGGGGGGGGGGGGGGGGGGGGGGGGGCTTTTACATTTGCTCTAAATTACCCGTATTGGGTTGCTCTCGGGTAAATAGGCCACTTCACAAAGAAAACACTATAAATAAGCCAATTTAAAAGTGTGGATGATGTAAAAAGATGTTTTCTTATATTGAAAATGATGCCTGGCATTGTGTTCTCTCCAGATTTAATTGTCGAGGAGATATGGACTTAGGTAACAGTAGGCCACAAGCCTCAGTGACCTGGTTTTTCAAAAACATCACATACACGAGAAACATAGTGTTGTGTAATTAGGAAATTAAATAAACCTAGTTTATTCAGCTAGAGAGAGTTGATTTTGTTGGCCATGCATTTTTGTGATTAGCTTTATACCTCTTTCTCTCTTTCTGCTTGTCTAGATTGAAGGTGTCGAGAAAGAAATGTACATAAAGTGTACATTCACAGATGGGGCAAAGAAGAAAATGTGCAGGGTATATAATATTTAGACCATCATGTTCACAGCGCCCATTTCCCAAACAAGTCTTGAACAAATATCCTCTGTCAGAACTTTTGTTATTAAAAACAACCTGTCATGTCTCCCATATATTCACTTTCTGTTTCCCTCCTTGTACCACACTCACACGCATACTAGAGACTGACAGATTATTGTCCTGTCCTTCAGTCTTCTCTACAACACTGTGCGTCGATTATTGTCTACACTTTATCTTGACCTGTCATCTCTCTCTTTCTCACTCTCCCCTGTGTCCTTATGTCTCTTTGTCTCACTCACACATACGCATATCTTTGCGATGTTGTTGTGTTGGTTCTGTCCAACTTGCTGATAGACATCCAGTGCCACAATAGGAGGCAATCTTAGTCCAGCATGGAGCCATTGTTGTCTCTAATAGAAAGGACTGAGAGGTGAAGAGGAGCTATTGATTCAGCTTACTGAGAGAGAAGAGGGACAGAGAGGGAGAGAGAGAACATAGAAGGAGAGAACAAGAGGCTGTTGACACCAGGCTGAGAAAGAGAGAGACACAGACTTTGTGTTTGTGAGCTGTGTGCCTGTTCGTTCAAGTGGTTGCACTGGGGCAGTTTGACTTGACTTGCTGGGTCAGATGTGGTGGATGGACAGATGGCAGGGGAAGAGGAAAATGTATGAATAATGAAGGAGCGAGAGTCGATTTCCTCCTGTTGCCTCAGCTGATCAAAGATCCAACATATTGTATTTGACAAAAAGAGGAAGTGAGTGGAAGAGGGACAGGCATGAGACAGGGGGAAATAGAAAATAAGACAAATTTAAAGGAGCAAAGTAAGTGAGAGAGTGAAAGGGGCAGGAAAGGAGAAAGATTAGGATGGGAAAGAGGATAGGAGGTAAGGAAATAGAAGGAGAAGAAAGCAAATCCTTTTATTTGTATCTTGCCCTCAACACAAGTTTGTCTCAAGAAAAAAAAAACAGATCTAGCTAAACAACAATCAGTCATAAAATAAAATGCAATCCAGCATGGAACAAAATTAAACACCAGGGAGCACAACAACGTAGAGGAGACATAATAGCGTGTTCAAAACACTTAGTCAAGTCTAGCCTCATTAGCACCATCAAAGTGATGAAAACAGACAATGAAATGGAGAACAGAAGGTGAGAGATTTCCAGATTGATAAAGGAAAAGATGAAGAGCGGGATGGAGAGGGAAGGGAGAAAGATGCACAAGAGATGAGAGGCAAATAGAAGTGAGTTGAAACCAGAGAAAGGAGTGCAAAAATATGGAGAATTCAGTCAAACACACCTGAAAGCACAGATCGACAGGAGTTTTGAAAACCTCCTGACCCTCAAATGCATTACCAGGTTTTTTTTTTTTCCTACATCTGGGGACAATTATATAACTTACATAAATTACAATTATATAAGCCGAGGAGAAAGAAATGTGCCAAGTAGAAACATCACAATAGCCGGATAGAATAGTATTAAAAGTCTTATTACTGTGAAAGTTTGAAAGAATATACAGTAGAATGCACCACAGTATTAGTATTACTAGTAAAAGAAGCCATTTGCAGACTGGTAGCAGTTTGAACACATGTATCCTGCAATCGTTCGACAAAGTCTGGTCACCACACACTTAGAATAAACTGCAGAGGGAAATTAAATTAAATCATTTGGCATCTCAAGGCCAGCATAAACTCTCTGGTGACTCTCTGGTTCTTTTTTTAGCCTTGTGGACACGGGTAGCTGTTTTCTGTATGCTTATCTATTCTTAGCTTACCCAAGCTGTTCTATGCTTTTAATTGTCCATATTGTTGTTTCTTACGTGTGTGTGTGTGTGTGTTTTCCTGCTAGTTGTGTTGTGTAGCACCCCCGTCTTCTCTAAAAGAGGCTGCAAACCTCAGTGGCACATGCTTGGTCAAATAAATGTTTAATCAATTTACAAATAAAGAAGTGCTGTAAAAATGTAGCTAGTGTAAATACTTCACATGCTGCTAGATTTTTAATGTTCCGTTTATTCAAGACACCTTGTTACCTTTAGTAGTGATTTTTGTGGAAAGGAAATGCATTCAGTCTATTTGTTAGACTTCTAGTGGTACCCACAGACCATTTTGGGTGATACAATAATTGTACTCTTTTTATTTACAATATTAAAGAACGTCTGAACTATTTCAGTTTGAATGAAAATGTCCACTCCTCCCAAGTCTGTCTATTTGTTGCTGTGGCTGCTTTTTCCATTCAGTCCATACTGATCAGAAAATAATAGAAAGCAACATTAAAATCAGTGACGACACCGGAAACAATAAGTCATCATTTTACAAGTTGAAGGATGGAGATAGTGACAGACTGGGGGGAAAAAAATGTGTCAGGGAAGTGTGAGACACATTTATACCATAAAGAGATCCACAATAATACTTGAAATAGTAAGAGTAGGTGAAAAACAAAATATGGACAAGATTAAAAAAAACAAGCAAGTAAATATGCAGAGAGGTTGTTTTTGAGACACAGGCGAGGTGCTAAAAAAGAAGAAGCAGGTGAGAAAGAGAGAAAGAAACAGGGAAGGGCAGTTGATTAAAGCCAGCAGCTTCAATAATGCAAATGTAATTACTTGTAGTGGCCCTCACTCTTGCTTAGCACCTAACCACATTAATACTGGAGTGGTGGAAAACTAAGGAGGTAGAGAAACATGGCAGAAGATGGAGACAATGCACAAATTAGCAAAAAAAAAAAAGTGAATGCAAAGGTAACTAAGGTAATGGAAGGCAGGAATTGATGAAGGATGATGGGACAATAAAGCAGAGACCTATATTTTTGAAGTTCTTTCTCATATATCACTCTCCATGAATAGATTCTGACAAGGATCAAACAAAAGGTGACTTTACATTTAGAGACAATGGTGGGTTGGAAAGTTGCTCTAGATGGATGGTTGACAAACAAAGGCAATAGAGAATGCAGTTTTTCTACAGTGCCTGATTGGCTCAGGACGCACGCGCCTTGGTTCTGCTGAGCCTGAAGGACAACCGGTGCCATTTATTGCTAAAAGACTTCTCTTCCATGCCTCTCCTTTCTCTCTCTCCCGCTCTCGCCATCAGTGGGAAAGTTTGCCACATCAGCTGTTCTCCAGCCACACCGAAAATGACCCCTCAAGGAAATGTAATCTCCGTTTTATGTGCGGCTCTGCGCGCACACCCAAAATGCTTATGTGTTCTCCTCACATGTGCTGTATCCTGCAGGTTCAACCAACTGAAAGTGCCTGCTTTTGTTATCACACTCGAGTCCAGTTATTGTGTTTCTATCCCAAAAAACAAAAAGTAATTTTAATATATGGTGTCAGAGCCTACAATTTTAATTTAATGCTTTGTTTACAGGTAACGAGGAAATAAAAATCTCAGCCATCAGCTCACTTTTATATATTTTATTATATGTAAATGGCTTTATATTTTCTTTTTCCACAACTTCACACTAAAGATGAGGCCAGGACACATTCACAGCTCACCTGTTATGGTCTTACAGCCACATTCACAGACATCCCTCTACTTTGTCTTCAAGGCCAGACACGCACATGTTTTGTCATGCCAGTGCTAGTTCACTGTTTTTTAAAGACGGCTCAGGCTTTGTGCGAGGTGTGAAATGAGGCCCTGGCCAACACTTCAGATCTGTAAAGGCTATTGCACTTTTCTGAAAATGAATCCTCAAAGTGAACACGTGAAATTTCAAACCCTCTGACTGTGTGTGTGTGTGTGTGCGCGCGCACGCTCTGATACTCTCAGGCCAGATGGCTGCATAACGTCAATGTGAAACAAATCATGCAAGTTTTCTCGACAAGGGATCCGTTTCACAGCTTGTCTAAGAAATGACAGAAAAATGACAAATATTCATGTAATAAAATATTTGCTCGATCCGCTTAGCTCGTGTTTTTATTGCTTTTCCCAGCACTTTTTTGTTAACATAGTCTTTGCCAGTATTATCCGTTTACTGCTCTGACCTTCGTGCTCCTCATTGTTGCTTGTAATGAGTTTTACATAGTGGTTGGAAGTCTATTTTATACCTGCATTCTTTGGGGGGGGTCAGTGAAAGGTAAACTTTAAATATAGAAGTGCACATAATCGACCAACTACTTTGAGTGTTTTCACAGTTCTAGATGGAGCCTTGGTCTATATTGACTGTCTGGTTTTTCCTTCTACTTAGGACAACTATACATTTGCCCAGCCAGGCATCCAGAGGAAAGTCAAGGCTCTGGAGGAGCTGGTCAGCAGGATTGATGGTGAGTCATCTGCCTTGCTTCCATCCATCCATCCTTCTACCCATCCATAAAGCATTTTCTGTTCACAGCTCTGAAATTTCCATTCCACTTTTTTTTTTTTACTTCCAATCTTCTCCTGTTGCTTCTTACATTCTTTTCTTTTCAGCAGTGTATCATCCATCTTTTCCTTTTCCTTCCCTTTCTTCTGAAACACACCAACGCATTCATGCATAAATACAAATACACCCAAAATCACAATACCTCTAACAGGGTTGTCGGCGTTAGGACGGCCTTGAAAGACAACTCACAAATGTTTTCTTGTTTGTTCTTTTAAATTTGTGAAAAAGAACAAACAATGAACAAAAACCTTGTGTATCTAGCATTTTGCCCATGTCACCCCCCCGCCTAAGCTCAACACCTACCTACTTTCTAAAAAAGTGTTTGTGCAATTTTAGCTTATGAGGATTTTGGAGTCAGACAAGGGAAATCTTGACTTGTGCACACGGCATGCGTGAACATTTCAAGGATGAGGCTTGTTGTGATCTCTTTGCCTCTTTCATTATTCTTAAGTGCCTGTGCAAGGCTATGTTTAGCTCATAAATATATGCATGTGGCAGAGTGGAGGAAGGGCTGCAGTGATTGCACAATACTTATCTCGCATAAATGTCTTAAAGTGCTTTGTGATGTTCTTTTTTTTTTTTTTTCTTCCTCGCAACAGGAATAAAAGGAATAAAAAACTAGAATTTGCTTAATAGTTAAACTTTCTTTGATGGTTTGAATTCTTGGAACAAGACACTCACTGGGAGATTACATTTGTTTTCACACCTGAATTCTTGCGCAGTTGTCATCGGTTTGTAATAACACGATGCTGTGATTGCATCCGACTGCCTTTCATTCCCCTTGACTGTCGGAAATGTTTACATGCTGGCTATTATTAGCACAAAGCTGTGGCCTGTTGAGCCCTGGGAGTTAATGTATGCTTGATGACATTTCACACAGACTCGCAACATAGTGTTAATTAGAAAAGCAACTTTCCCCTCTGTATCACTTTAATGCAATTCCCATTTTGACAGTGCTTGCTACAAACCATGATGCATTATGGAAAACAAAGTCATATCAAAGCAAGCCTCTGTACAGTGGTCATGCTCTTGGCTGACCTTGGTCCTGTCCAGCCCGTCACCCACTCAACCAGAGAGAGGCGAGGACTCACTCTCTGCATTCAAATGGCAAATGTGCTTGTGTGTGTGCGTATGTCAGAACAGTTAATGTGTATATGCAGGCCTGTTTGTGTGACTAGTTGTTTGTCAAAGAAAGAGGCACACATGTAAAAATAAATACATCTATAAACTGTGGTTGTGGTTACGTTTTATATATTTTATCTTTGTTTGCAAGAAGATAGAGTCAGAAAAGATGTCTTTACAAATAAATACACGGACACATAAGGAGAAAAAAGAAAAGGGAAACCCCTGATAATGTCCGAGCTCCACCACACCCCAGCAAAGACATAAAAATGACACCAGATTTTTACTGTATCTTATTCCATAAGTGCCCTGTCATCATAGCTGGGGCAGAGCCATTTTATACCTCGCTAGCTTGACATTACCACCTCTAATGAGATCACAGATAGCTCTTATCTTGCGTTACAGGATTGTTTTTCGCCCTGCTGTCGCCAGAGCATCTGTTTCAGGAACAATGGCCTACTCATCTATTCCAAAATTACCTATCAGCTGTTGTCAGATGCAGCGTTATTCGGGGTGGTGTGCATTTTGAAAAACAGCGGGGTCCTATTCTTTCATAAGTGGCAGATGTTTGACTACAGATTTATCAATTACTTATTCATTGGTAAATCTCAAGTTGTAGAAGTTTTTTTTGTTGTTGTTGCACGATACTTAATCCCTAATGGTGAAAATCAATTTTCTCCATTAGAGAGAGCGAATAACCAAAAAGAAATGGCTATAAATGTTGCTGTGGGACTTAGGTATTCTGTTTCAGCCTTGTATCACATATGATATCAGTAGTACATGGAGTATTTGTTTAGACAGTGGGAAGGGAGATAAGGAGAGCGGGAAGCAGAGAGTCTGCGACACTTCTGACGTCAGTCCAGTGTTTTGGTGTGTTAATGTTTGCAGTACAGGGTCAGCGGGGACAGGACAATGCTGATCCGTCTGTCTCTCGTACCACCTTCTCTGTCACCCTTTCTGCGTTCCTGTAAATGTCTGCACGGAGCTCTTCAGATTGAAGGAAACGCACTGAGGGTGATTGAAAAATAATGTACAGGTTTTATGACCACGTAATCTCTTAATAATCTTTTACACACCGGGGGAGAAAAACATCAAAACATGAGGGATTTGTGCCATGAGGTCTAAACCATTCCCCCCTACCTTGTAAGCCATGCACTTTTTTTTTTTTAAAAAGCATGTTTACTCAACTTGCCTCTAACTCTTGTCATTTGTTTGAGACGATAACATCCTGATTTAGTTACAGCCTTGATGCTGAAGCTCACATCTGAGTCAATAAAACATCTCAATTAGATTTAGATTAAAGATTTGGTCTTTATAGCGCTTGAAATAAGTTGGGGGATAACTTTCATTTTTCTTTGTCCTTGTTGCCAAATGCAGGTTCCTATCTGTTAAACTGAATACATTTAATTGCATTCAGCTGTTTACGTGTTCTTAGCATTGATCAGAGAGAGTCTTAGGGACTACAGCTATAGAGAAAAGTAAATCTAAGCATTGTCTGCACAATGACAGGTAACACTATTGTCGTGTTTACAATATATGACTGGAACAAATTGTAACTTTATACAAATAGAAATGGTATTGAATGAAGCACTTATTATTATTATTTATGTAGAAATGTTGGCCTGTTCTTGATTGACCTGATTAAATTGCTAAGAAAAGCTGGTGACCTCTCAGTGAGTCTTCCCAGTAAATAAATGAATGTGCCTTTGGAAGAAGTTTGTAGTGTGTCACCTCACCTTGGAGAGAAACTGCTACACAATCACATAGGTATTACTGATGCACTGATCAAAGCTTTGTTGTGAAGTACTTTCAGATCACTTTCAGAGCAATAAATTTCCAAGTTTTAAGGATAAGGTGTAATAACCATAAAATCACCAGTTTATGTCCTGGAACAGCTGGGAAAACTCCCTCCTCCCTCAGGTGTTACCACTGAGGTGTCTTTGAACAAGGTGCTTAAATCAAGTGAGTGAGCTTCAGGATAAAGAATAAATATAGTAAAATAAAAAAGATTAAAACTATATATATATATTTGCACAAAATATATTATGATTCAACATATTCTACAGGTGTTATCGGGAGTTATAGTCCATGAAGTTCTTATTTTCTATCTGTGTATCCAGTCCTACGGTGTAAAATCGAATTGAACTTGAAGCAAATAGCCAAAAAAACAAACAAACAAACTGCAATGCAGTCAGAGATATTTAACTTTTCACTGTCAAAAGCAGTGGGTGACATTAGAAGGCTCTTACTTTGAAATGCCTTTGTTTCTCCCTCTGCTTCCCCAGCCCCCCAGACTCCGAACCCCTCCTCTGTAATTATCCTACTTGTAATAACTGACGCTAACTCCCATTAGCCTTGCTTGACGCTAGCGCATGTACCTCCTCAAAAGACAAACCACTTTGTCGGCATGCTTGTAATGTTTCTCTGATCTCTTTATCTCTCCCTTATCTCTTTCTGTATATTTGTTCCATGCAAGTGCATTAGCACAAGTTCATCAACATGCAAATTGCCCAAAGGTGAATTTATTCATGCAAATGAGAGGACGCACTGGCGGTGTATGCTCTGAGCCTGAAATGTGTAATAAGGATGGATGCTGGATTGTGAGACTGCGTTGCATAATGAAATGCGGAAAAAGGGCTACAGTGTGTTTTTATTGGTTTGGGAAAAAAAACGGGGGATGATTTGCTTGTCTGTAGCAGCAGTTGCTTTTTGAAATGGCCGTGTATTAGTTTGCACGACTTTACGTCTGTGTATAGTTAAATATGTGTGTATACCTCAGTGTGTTTTCTTCTTCACGATTCTTCTAGAGCCATAATAAGTTTATGTTTAGTGTTGCTCTAGATGCTTTTAAACTGCCCTGAAGTCTAGTCGGTTCTATACAACCTCTGCATATCACCCCTACAATGCACCCTGTCCACTGTAATTGTACGTTTTACATGCATACTGGTTTAGATGTGTATTTAAAGAACACTCACAGATTTATTAAACTACATTCTATACAATTGTTATATCACAGTGGCCGTCTTTTGGCTGCTGTCCCTTTGGTTCCATTTTTATTTTGAACTCTGATGACTTCAGGATAATAATAATTATCATTATTATTAATGTTACGTGACATTTCTTGTGTTCATTATACTAATTATGCTTCTATTATTCCAAAGCCCGACACATTTACAAACAGCAGATGTTCACACTTACTGAATCATTTACACTTTTCCAAAGTTGAAAATATTTTCTAAATGTGTCCCTAAAAATACAAATGTGCATGTTCCTCTGCTTTCATGCTGCAGGTTCCACATGAATATTAGTGTTGGTGTTTGACAGTCTAAAAGCCTAATCCTTTATATGTATATCAATTCAGTGGAAACAGGTCTTCACTCCCAATTGCTGGACTTTAACTAGAAAGTTCTGTAGATTAAAGGGGGCGGGGGCTTTTATTTTATCTGTGGTGCTGTGAGCTGTACATGTTCTGTCCAGCTAACTAGCTGTAATAGTAACTTGCAGTAGTAACAAAGCCTAGTTATAGCATATATTTAACTAACTACCCTGTATTTGTTTTCAGTGAAATATTACATTAAAAAGCACCGGCACGTCAACCGTGGTGTGGATACTATGATAGATATGTAATATTATTTTGTTACTACCAGAGTCCTGCACAAAACCAAACATCTGTGAACAACCAGCGTTTGGAAACTCAGTAAAGGTTGCAGAGAGGTCAATACATGAATTCTTATATGTACAGTATATTTACAGAGAGAGGAGGTAATGTGAAAACAAGCAAATGGCTCAAGTGATTTGAAATAATTCAGCCGTATTAGAAGACACTGACTGATATAGTGAAAGAAAAAATGAAAGCCAGTAGAGATGGTGAGAGGACAAAATGTAACTGTAATTACATTTTGCACCAAGGAGAGCATGAAGTCAGGAACAATTGGCCTCATCAGCAGAATCCTTGGAGCTGCTCACTAGTCACTGTATGACCTCTGACACCCTGCTGTCCACCCGCACTTCACCAGCTATGGGCTACAGTCCAAAGCAGAGGGCGGCACCATGGCCTCCATCCTAAACCTTAACCAGGAGTAGGAAGGGAGACAAGACTCATCAGTCAATCAGCATCTATGAGAGATGCCATTCTCAACCCCCCTCAGCCCCCATAACTACACTACCCAGCATGCTGAGCACTGTGCCAGCTGGACACAGCTAAAATGTCATGTTTCAGCACCTCAGATTTTTGTATTTCTTCCTTTTGTTCTGTTTTTTTTACATTTTTTAATTTAACTCTCCTCTCTCCTCCCTCTGTGATAACTCCTCATGACAAACGACTCCCCCTTCCACCACTCTTTCATTGTGCACCTCTTGTTCTCTGTGTTTGGTGAAGTCGCTAATATTAGGCAGAGCAAGTTCATTAGTGTAATTTAACATCGTCTAAAGTTGTTCCACTCTTTCCCCTCTGTTTGGCAGCTAGCTAAGATCTGTCACTGCGATGCATCCGCCGTTAATGAGCTTGCCTTGTTTATGCTTTTACAGCAGAATGTGATAATTAAACTGCAGAGAGGAGTGTGAAATAATAGCTTTGTGTTTACTTCGCGCCCGCTCATATGGTGAAGTGTGTGCATAATTGGTAAAACATGCGCAGGTGAGCAGTGGAAGACAGGTGTCATTCAAGTGGTTGTAGTGTGTGTTTGAGAGTAATGTATGTGTTCTTTCCTGAAATATCTTCCATAATGTTCCACCAATTAAAGCTTTATTAAAGGTGTATCTGTATGTGTGGGTGGGTGTGGGTGTTGTGTGTGCACGCACGCGCTTGTCAGTTGGTCCTGATTAAGAACATAGTGTGAGAGAAGAAGATGCAATAGTTCCTCTCTAACTGGCTTTTCGCATAGATTTTCTGACAGCTCTATAATTACTGCTTTATTATGAAATGTGTATGTGTGCTTATGTGTGTGTGTGTGTGTGAGAGAGAGAGAATGAGTGTCATGGGTTTGATGACTATGAAATAGGGAGTCAGTGAATACACTTTATTTTTATTTTTAACCTTTTGTTATGTAAAGAAGCAAAGAAGAAAAAAAAACATTCATCAAGAACAGAGACGGGAACAAAGGCAGCCATCTTCAGCATCACACTCTCATATGCAGCAAGTTTTCAGCTGACACTTCTACTTCTCATCCATCCTTCTGAGCGGGCGTGGATGCCAGTCTGCCATCACGCTGACGCTGACACCGAGGTTTCGACTCCACATTGAGAATATCTGTGTACGGTCCTCACGCCGCACCATCTGTTTGTGTGGCAGTAAAACATTTGAAACAATTGAAACAAGAAGAAAACAAAAACCCTTTTTATTGGTATAAGTAAGTCTGATGTGGACGTGATAATTGCCAGCTGATGGTCATAATATGCAGGGAAAACTCACAGAAGTTAAATTACAGTTCTGTGCACAGATAATCCATCATAACTACTTCAAGCAATCAGCAGATTGATATTCTACAAGAACTTTAAGAGAAACTTGTTCCCTACTTGTGCTTCCAATGGAGGAACCTGAGTTTAAATTAAGTTCCAGGGAGAGAGTTTTAACCCCCATCCCTTCATGAGGTTCAGGGACTCTAACCTCACCTCTGCATGGCATTGACCTGCAGTATACACACTCCGTTCCTCACTGGCCTGACATACAATTGCTCTGACGCCTAATCTAGCAATGAATACACTCCCTTTTCTCATCCCGGTTGGTGTGTAGCTTTAGTCAGACAGTTCAGATACGCAGTAATTACATCTCTGTTATGAGGAAGAGGCTGTGTGGGTGATGGTTGAGTGTGCTTGCGTGTGTCTGACTTCAGCAGTTTTTAACAGAGAGGGGCGTCATGAAGGAATCTACCCACTTGTTACTGTCACCGTCATTATAGGCAGATTTTAAAGGAATCTTTTAAACATAAATATGTATGTACTGTACTAGGTAAATGCAAACAGTGGAACCCTAGCATGTGTGTGTTATTGTTCTTTTTCAATGTTGTGATTATTATTATTATTATTATTATTTTGACAGAGTCTGTTCACCGCCACATGCAGCAGTATGAGGTGGAATACCTGCAGTTTGCCTTCCGATGGATGAACAACCTCCTGATGAGGGAGCTGCCTCTACGCTGCACAATCAGACTGTGGGACACCTACCAGGTACTAACACACATGCACACACAGAGCGAAGCCATTATTATTGTGCATTTTGTTATCTGCGTTTTGTTATCTGTCTGGCTCTGTGTGAAATTTCGGGAAAGGGGGTATTCTCTGATAATGACATCTATGATTGCCTCACAAGTGGCGCTTTTGTAATTTTTGCCATTATTTCCAGTCCAGCTCAGTGGTATGATGCAACATAAGACGGATATTCAAACACGGCAACTCTCTCTATGATAGTCTTAATTATACAGAGCTTGTGATGCAGCTCAACTATGCTGCTTGGCCCCATCACACAGCCATGGTACTGACAAATTTGCACTATGGTTGTTAAATTAACAGCATGGGTTGACTTATTCTGTGTTAGCACAACACATATGCGTTGCTGATATTTAGTAGTACTAGTACTATAGCTGTAGTACTAGTACTATAGCTGTCAGTGTCAACCTACTTACCTTAAGTCTGCTCAACATATTTCAAAGCATTTGGTTACAGTGGCAATATTTGACCAGTGAAAAAACAGTGGAAATAAAATATAGACTGATTTTGCACCATGCCCCTCTCACTTACTAAATGTGAAGGCTACACGCATAACCTCAGCATAGAAGAAGAAAAAGAAGAAGAAGAAGCATAGTTTCCTTGAAAAAAAAACAATTTCGATAACCTAACGTGATGTATACATTAGAATTACTAATGGCTATTGACTTTTATTCTTGTAATCGATAGATGCTAAATCATTACAACAAATACTGAAGCCTTAATCTTCTTTTGGAGAGTTCTTTCATGTGCATTTTTTGTGAACCACAACCACCTGACAGGAGAGAAAAACATATCAGAGATTGGATTTTTTGCTTAATCAGTACAATACAAGTCAGTGCTACTAACACCCTGGCAGATTGTGTGACACATGCTCCTAGTCATTTTAGTTATGAATGTATTGATAGATGGCGTAACTAAATGAGGGGATGAAGAGGGTGAGAGGTGTGGGGAACTGTTTTGTGTATTGCGTGGACATTCACAAAGAGATTCCTGTTGGAACCAGAGTGGATGACCTTTACAGTCAACACAAGATTGTGTTTATAAGATACCAGTTGACCTCAGTGCTGCACTGTACCTCATCCAGCTCCACAGTATAATTGTTGCCATTATACGTGATGTCTGCATGGTGTCCATAGTAACAAGCAGTTATTTTTCATCATGCATCATGAGTTAAGAGCTCAGTGGCCAGTGTAATCATTATCCACTGTAAGGAGGAAAGAAATTATGCAAAAGTAATGAAAGAAGGCAAAACAATCTAATGAGCAAAATATAGTCTGACAGACACACCAAGAAATATATGAAGGGAACAGAAAATACTGCTTTCATAAATTTATTTACAGCATCATAAACTATTTGTGTGTCAAAGAAAATGCGTAATGCTCTGTCTGACATTTAGTCACAGTTTATGTCTCATTTCCCGAGCATAGTTTACACTTTGACATCAGAACAGTGGGTGCACTGATGGATGAGTTAACTCAACAGAAAAGCCTCAGTTTAACTAATCTGAGGAATACGGATGCATCCCTGTGGTGGTGGAAACGCTTTGCGATGCCTCAGGTAGAACTGGAGAACATTTATGGCCGGCAGTGTTTCCTCACATACAGCAAAGTCTTGAGGCTGGAACTTGACTTTTGATGTTAGTTCTGTGGGTTTCAATGACCCTGTTATCCTGAAAAATACAAAAACACCTATAAGCGAACAACACAAACTACATTCATACCTGAACCATCCATAAAAACCAAAAAAACGATACAAGGAATGAATGATTAAACTTTGCTTTGTCGTGACTTGACAGCACCCCAAGTTCACTTTGTACTTGTAATCCATCCTCTAAATATTTGATGGTTTACAATGTCATTTGGATTGCTGCCCCAACACACATCCACATTCTCCACACACCCTCTCCAGCAACACACTAACATACACACACACCTTTTGGCGGGCTCTGTCGCAGTCCCTTACCTGCAATCCTACCCTGGTATGGGAATTAGGACCTTTCTGCTCATGAAACTTTCAGTGGAGCTTGACAGTAAGGCACAAAGCTGTTCTTGTCGTATCTACTCGACTTTCTTCAGTTTCCTTTTTTAAACTTTTTCTCAGCTGTGCCGCTGTTCGTCCACATTCTGCCTGTGTCCTCTCAACTTGTCATCTTTCATCTTAACTCATCCCAGATTTTAGTCTTCTATCCTTCCTTTACCCTGCATGCCCTTGATACTTGCCTTTAAGTGACACTCCACAGCATAGGACCAGGTAGAGATTTGGTGTGTTTAAATTGATTGTGTATGTGATTCTGTTTTTCATTGCTTGTGAAAAGCAAGCTACAGTTTGTAAGTGTGTGTTCATTTGCTTGTCAGTGTATGTTCTCGCACTAGTTTGTGCTTACAGCCCTTCCCTTAGAGGCAAAAAGATGCTTCTCTATTTTTTTTTTTGCATATGCCCCTTTCCAACATGGCCAAATATGCATTATTTATAAATTTCTATGCAAACTGGATTTTCATTTTCATTTCATTTTTGACAAATGTCCTTAACACACATCCATGACTCACCACAAAATAAGAAATATGTTGGCCTAGAGTGTTTGGGCCTCTCACAAATGCACATAATAAACAGAAAGACCTTGCCCTTTGCCACTGAGCTTGTATGTGTGTATGTGTCTATGTGTGTTCCAGGGGAGATTTTAACCTGAGTGTTGTAATGTCTCCGCTGTGGTCTTCTCTCTGCGGTTTGGCCATCTGTTCAGTAGCCTGATCCAGCACAAGGCTGCTCTTGCTCTGTTGCTCAGTCTTTCTCTCTATCTTTGCCATCTTCTCTGTCTGTCCCTCTACCCACAGTCTGTTCTGTCTCATTTTTGTATTTAGTTCTTCTCTTTTCTAGTGTGTTTTGCAATCTCTCTAGTTCTCCTTTTTTTGTGCGTCTACTGCATTTTCTCTCTGTATTTCTGACTTTTTTGAAGAAAAGGATGAGAGTGGAAAAGACATACAGAAAGAAGATTTAGATTAGGAAAACAAATGCACACACCTCTCCTCCCTGGCTGGCAGACAGACAGACGGATACACAGACAGGGACCAAATTATCCCCGTTGTGTGGAGCATGAAATTAGCAAGTAGCTCAGTGTGACAACATTAGCATGGCTGTAGAAGGCATACCGTGACATTTTCATGTTCTTAAACATGGATCTTTTTTCCATATTTAAGGTCAAGTTTCACAAGCAGCATTGTTAGTGTTTCGAATTATTGTGTAAGATGTGATTACATGTGTTGATTCCTGGTGGACGAATTTAGTAATATAGTGCATCAAGATTGTGAAGATCAGCTAGCACTAAGATTCAATGATATGAAGATCAGGCAGTTAACTTGCTTGACATTTGGGGAGGTATGTTCCTCAGCTCCACTGTGAGCCTCTGCAACCTAAAACCACCATTAAAACCCTTATCTGCACTGACCTACAGAGATGTTTACATGCCTCTTCAGAGAAGCATAAGCAATGGCCATTCAATACACTTTTGCTGTACCAGACACAATGTAACAGAAACAATGGGAAACGGGTTTCCATAATCGGGATAGGGAATTAGTAAAATCTGATTTCCTCAGGCAGATCTCTTCCAGAGAACTCAGATTACTCTGCCATGCCATGCAAATGTGTACAGTAAACTGGTCAGGAAGTTATTTTTGTCTCTACAGTAAATATTTGTGAAACAAGCTTCCAAAGTAAGCCGAAATGAGAAATCAAATTACTCATCTGGGAGCATGCATACGCTAATTACCAGTAATTACCAGTTTTTTTTAGTACATGTAAATTTGTTCTCTGGTTTGTCTGAGTAACCTGGTTGCTTGAGTGCACATAAATGCAGTCGTTCGTGTGTGTCTGCCTCTAGAGGCAGCGTCAAAGTTGGACATCGTAGCAGTCCAAGTAGCATTTCTCCTCCAGCTTCTCATCACCCACACGTTGCTGCAGGAAACTGAATCTGTGACCATAAGCGTTTTTGTTGTACTCAATGCACATCCCACACTGCTACAGCCGGGGTGCTGGTTACTTGTGTAAAATTCACGCTGGAGCCTCCGTTCGGCAGGTGTTTTAAATTGCAGTGTAAATAGGCAAAGGCGCCTTAAAGAGGGGAGACACCTTCTCACCAATATGTTGACATTTCTGTGTAAAAGAGCCTGCTGTCACTTTTGTTTTACAACGCTTGAGCCTTGCTCAAGGGTGCAATATTCTTTTAAAACATATTTTACACAACCGTGAATCAGTTGGTAGGGCAATTGTCTACAAACCCCAGGGTTGGGGGTTTGATCCTGACTTTATGACGAAATGTCCCTGGACAAGACACTGAACCCGAACCCTTTGGAGCCTGAAGGGGGCAGCCTGTCCTCAGAGAATTTTCCCAGGGGGATTAATAAAGTATCATATATATATATATATATGATATATGATACTATTTATTTATTTATTTTTGTCTGTGTTATGTCCTTATATAAGTTAATAGTTATATACCGACTCAGCACATTATCTTTTGGATTTCAGGGTGACCTGTTTGAAATGGAGTATTGATAATCAAAGAAGTAGAATTCAAACGTACTCCTCAGCATGCTGATAAAATATTTAAAATTCCTGAGGTAGAGCTACTTGTTAATTTAATGTTGCATGGGGTAGAATATCATGCACAGACCATTTGTCTATTCATTTGTTCTTATTATATTAGTGTCATAAAGATGAAAAATAGGCAGGAATTCAGTGAATTAAATGTAGCTATCAAATTGCTATTTAACCCTTAATATATTTTACTTCACTCACAGAGTTGTGCCAGAATCAGGTTATATACAGGGATTTTAGTGCACTTTTATGTGAGTGTGAATAAAACATTTACCTGCCAACTCTATATGGCAGACACTGTATGACAATCCCAGAGCGTAAGTGGCCCCTCTCTTTTTCCTGGTCCCTCTGTGATATTGGTAGACCCTTTGGTCACTCCAAATAATAAGACAGGCTCCAGTAGACAGGACCCTGGTACCACCTTTCATCAATACTTGCTTCTAAAAGATTCCCCTCTGCCCCTCTGTCACACTCTCACTGACATGAGCATCAGTATTTCTCCTTTTTAATGTGTCTCTCTATGGCAGCATGAAAATGTTAGAAATAGCTGATCTTATTATCTTAATTATTTCTTTACATATATACAGTAGACGTATGATTGATTTTTACATACTTGCTTTGTATTTCCATTGGAGTGAACAGTACGTACTCCTCATCTGCACACATGAATAGTTTGTATTCCAGTGTTTTTCTTCCAAATTCAGCACAGACAAACCCATAGCATGGGGGGAATTTAGATTTTATTATTTTTGCCACTTTTCTGCCCTCTGATTAACCTTAGTTCTTGGTAATTTAAAATGTAGCCTAAAGGAAAACAGCACATTGGAAGAGCACACATAGAGACATAAACTGTGCTGAAGTTGATTTTAAATGTATTTAGAGCCATTCCTCTGAAACCCTTCAGGCATTCTTCCCTCTATAGCCTGCTCACTTCCCTTTTAAAAGGATTGCATCAGGAGCTGACTCTTGTCATCAGTCCTTTTTTGTTCTCACTGAGATCTTGTAATTTACAATTCAGAATACTTGTAGTGTTTAAATTCCTCCTGCTGTCACACATCTACACTGTTCTAGTCCTTAGGGATGACCTGCATGCAGCAACACTTGTAACAGTTAATGTCGGCTATTGCCAATCACTACCATGTTCCAACAAATATGAGGAGAACTTTAAAGGTAACACTTGGGTATCATCAGCTCATCATATTCGCGCTGCATAATTGTTACATCACCTTACATCTGCTTGTTTATCATCTTGCATCACCCTGCGCCACCATCACCTTTTCACCTTGTCTGCAGTCGGTTCATCAGAGTATTGAGTTAGTCCCACATCAGGCTGGTTTGTTTTGGAGGGAACGAGACTAGTCAGACAGCCAACACAGCAGTTTAAAGACACTGTGACATTGCAGTACCCCTTCTCACTCTGCATTCCGTATTCACTTTTCCTCCTCTGTTCACCTTTAGCCTCCTACCTCCTCCGTCTCCCATGCACTCCATGTTACTTTTGCCTCCTCTCCCCATTGCCTCCCTATCTGTACCCCCATCCCCCTTTCCCACCCAGTGCTCCTTCCCACTTCTTGCCCTCCCCCACTCTCTCTTTACTTTGATCTGCAGCGCTTGTCAGTCAGACTCTCTTTTCTCTCAGCCAGTATGGCTGCCCTGACACAAGGGGTGTGGAGGACCAAGCATAACAATGGAGGAGCAGAGGTAGAGACAAGTTTGACAGAGTCACCTTGACTCCCATGACAAACTTTATTTTGCAAATCATAATGATGAGAAGGGCTTGAGCTGAAGCACCAGCACTGGATGGGTAGGATAGGAGGAGGAAGAGAGTGTTAGGCTATGAGCTTTTTTGTATACTGAAGTGTGAAAAAGATAAATATTAAATACACACATTTTTATTATGCTCACCAACAGTGTTCCATTTATAGTGTTTAAAAGGCCCATGACTTTGCAATAAAGAAGCATTACTGGAGGGATGTGACTACCTCACTCACATCAGTATAGTGCTGTATGTGTAGGAGTTTTAAATGGTTTGCCATTTACGTTATTGGGTTGTACTAAAATACTGAGCATGTTCTTTCAGCATATTTTTTCATGTGCCTTCTGTCATCTTTCATCTGCCAGCAACACAGAGTCGTATATACCGTTGTTAACAGTAATTCCTGCTGCAGCCAATGGAGGCAATAGAAGTTAATTGTGGACTGCCATGGAAATGATTGGTGGCAAATCAGAATATCAAGGTTACTTGTAAACAGAAGTTGTTTTGATAAAGATAAATCACTTTCTAATTTGAGAGCTATTCCTCACAGCCATATTAAAGAGAATGAGAGGAGAACGTGTGGCAGGCATTTGTTGATGAGACTGAGGGAGGTGACAGATTGCGAGAGCACAGTATAGACGGAAGGGTGAGAGTGTAGAAAGAGAAATGAAGTAGAGTTTCAGAGTTTCACAGTCCCTGAACTCACACTCAGCACTCTGACATACACACACACAGAAAAATTCCTGGAAAGGAAATTAAAGCCGTGCTGAACTTTGGGTACTGATAAACACTGAGTTCCTGTATGCCACGCATATACTCGCTCAACTCTGTTTTTGTGGGTGTGTGTTTGTGCTTACTTGGTTCAGTTTTTTGGACTGGAGATGCAAGGTTAAACCAACAAGCCAGTCACCTGCCAGTTACCAACCTACAATACACTACACATCACTGTTCAAGAACACTTTTTTCTCCCTCCCTCAAATTCTACTTTTCTTTATCCATCTTACCTTCTTTATCTCCCTCTCTCTCTCTCTCACTCTGTCTCACTCACTCACACACACGCTCAGATGGGAAAATTGGTTAAACTGACTGAGAGGTGAAGAGGAAACCCAAACAACAGGAGATATACAGAGGAGCTCTGGGAGGATAAAGCTGTCTACATAGCTCAAATATGAGAAATTATAATGTCATAAAAATGTTTATTTTTACAACATCATCTCTGTGTTCAAATCTGTCTAGGTACTATTAATCTATTTATTTCTTATTTCCTTCCTGGAGGGAAATGAAATTATCACAGCAGAAAGCAGATTCTATAAACTCCTGCAAAGTTATTGCTGGTTGTTATACACAAATGAATATTACAGGGTAAGGAGCAACACTTACTGTTGGTTACAACACCCAGACAAAGTAAAAAGGGTGGTCATTTAAATCCAGCAAATGAGTGCACAAATGTGCTAAACATGACTGGATTATAAGAACATTTGTGCAGCCTTAAGCAGTGCAGTAACTCACTTGACCAAAGAGACGTAAGAGTGTAATAGAATTAGTGAGTTGTAAAATTTATGTCTCTTTGGATGTATTACACTATTGAAGTAGACACATCTGAGAGCACACTTTCCAAATTCTATGAATTTTAGGCTAAATTACCCTGGGATAACTGTACTTATACCAGATTTCATTCAGAAAAGCTCAGTTTTAAGATGCTCTTTGGATATTGTGTCCCCTGCTTTTTAAAGGGTTTACTGTATACTGGCTGTAAGTGATTAAGCCAGTCACATCAAAGGGGCCTTGTAATTATCCTCCCTGTGATAGAGCTATGGAAAAAATGAATAAAGCAGGGAACATCTCATCCTTTGTCTTTCCTCTTCTTCAATTCCCCTGCTCATTGCCCGGTCATAAATAAGGGGAGCAGCTAAATGTAACAAGGGATGAAATAAAATGCTCCACAAAGAAAAGAGGATTTGCATCTTTCTTTGTCTCCCTGCAAATGTAAATTTTCCGAATTGTGGATGAAAAATGTTTCATATTCAGTTTTTTTTTTATTGCCCAGTTTTGTGTGTGAGACAGATAAATGCTTTCAAATATTTATTTAAATAAAATGTGATGTAAAGCTATAGCTGTTTGAACTGTTCTGAACATGCTCCTTTAAAAGCAGTATAACACAGCAGGGATGGTGGTGCCATTTGTTTTATAGCTCTGAAATGTTAAACCTTGTGTAAATCAGCATTTCAACAACAAATCACCACAATCTCTCTCTCTCTCTCTCTCTCTCTCTCACTCGCTAGGCTGAACCAGAGGGCTTCTCCCATTTCCATCTCTACGTCTGTGCCGCCTTCCTTGTGAGGTGGAGGAAAGAGATTCTAGAGGAAAGAGATTTTCAGGTAATGTGCACACAAAACACAGGGGGCGCCGTAAACCTTCCTACTTAGAAGTGGGACACAGACTGACATTGCATACTGTTTAATAAAGGTATACACATACAGCAAAGCATGTTTTCCCACACAGCTGGTGACACTGATGGTGCCATACCATACGAAGCTTTGTACTTATGTATCTAAATTAATCTCAGTAGTCCTGGCTGTGTACAAACAACACGCATTAAAATAGTCCAGCAGGCTGAGTTGTTCATGGCCTACATCCCTCTCCATTACCTCGCCGGTCATTAGCTGTGAGGTTCAAAACTTGTTGTGAGTGCATTAGTAGATGACAGTAGACAGCTGCCAGAAGGTGACTTTGGTTGCCAACTCGCAGTGGGACCTGGCTCCTTAACAGTAGCAACACAGTCTAATATCATCACATACAAACGTCATCTCTGCTCTTTGGCTGCTCTGCTTTCTTTTTTGTGTGCTCAGCTTGTCACTGATCTGTTCTGTTCTGTTCTGTTCTGTAGTTTTCCACTTTCCCCCCAGGTTTTCATCAGTTATTAATCAGTTCTAAATATTTATATATGACCAACAAAGACCATATAACGCTGAGGTTTAGCAAACATCAGCCTAAAATTAGCCTTTTTCAAATTAGCTGTCAACCATGTCATAACATAAATACAGAATGTCATATCAGCATTTGTTGACCTGGCAAATATTGTTAGTATTGTGATTTGCCTGTAATTTATAATTAATTAACTGTCTAGACAGCTGAGAAGTCGTACCCCACCAACCACTGCCTTTTGCATTGAACAAATTGGCACTTCTGTCGTGTTTTACGAATACATTTCCATAAACTCAATCTGAAACTAAAATACCTGCAAACACTGAGCTTGCAGAAATAGTGTTAATCTACTCTACTATGGTGGCCCATCTTTATCCTTCTGTTCCTTGTGCAATGTGTTTGTGTGATTTTGAACTGTTTCAGTATTTACAGTAGACTAGAAAAAACTTTGACTGTGCATTGAATTGCAGTTTGCACACTCTTGAAGTTTAAAGGCAATAACCACACTTCAAAACGGACACAAGCATAAAACCTACCATATCATGATTTTCAAATAAATGAAAGCAAAGCTGCCCTCAAGCGTTGATTTTCTTTAGATAACACTAGAGGGATGATTTCTATACAAGTATGTTTGCAGGGAACAAACAGTATGTCAAAAGGATGGATTTTAGTAGTAGCTTTGTTGTAACATTTAAATAAATGATACTCCCCTGCACTGGCACTTGTTAACAAAGCTTTTTTTTTTTTTAAATGAAACACAAATCATATGTTAACAAATCTGAAAACAGCTGTTTCCCACACTTTGAAAATGGCCCACTAGATCACAGCAGTCCTTCAGAATCTTGCCATTGTGTTGGTTAAAATGACTGTAGTTATATTATTTCTCACTTGAAAATGGAGTGCCTCTTAGACTTTTAGAGGTCCTGCACATCTGAGATTTACTTTAGCTCCGCTGAGATGGCTACATTGAAGAAGAAAAACAATTGAATTACAACTCATACAAGGGTGCTAACATTGCATAATATGTGTTCCTGGCATTGACATTGAAGCACCCCTGCTCCGTCTTTTCTGCGACACCCACCATGTAATAAATCAGTACAAGTCTTCAGAAGCAGCGCTAGTCAGAGCGCTGCGCTTCCAAAGAACCTGTGTTTGAGCTGGACGCCTGCTGATTAAAGCTGATTCACCCACTGAGCGAGACACTGGAGGCTGTCTGAGTTTGAAGATGAGACATCAACTGACTCATCTGTTCTTACTTTCATACTTACCCTCTCTCCCCTTTCCCCTTTTCTCTCACTGAAGTTCTCGCTCAAATAAGATTCAGATTGAACTTAAGGTGGTTGTAGAATTTTGAAATGAATTTCTGCAGCCTTTTGAGCTATGTACACAGAAAAGTTTTGCTAACCTTTGTGTAGCTGCAGTGTATCTACTCTTGCAAAAAATGGTCAAAACAAAAAAAAAAAATGCATTTATTGAAATTGAAATCACTAGGCAGGAATACTGAGAGGGAGAGAGCCTGTGAGGGAGCTGAAATTCATAATTGATTTAGAAGGTTAGTGGAGCTGTCTTTAGGTCAGCTTAATATTTTTTCATGATCAAAATGTGTAAAGCCACAAGTTTTAGAAACTGTCAAAAATAAAAAAAGATCATATCTGGACTTCTAATTTCTTCCCTTTGCTTTTTATGAACACTGATAGCTTGGCTCTAGGGATGACAGTCAGTATGTGACTTATGTCTCAGCAACTATTGAATGGTTCTCTATGACATTTGGTTCATTGCGCCCAGAGGATGAATCCTAATGACTGTGGCAGTACCCTGACTGTTCATGTACCGCCACCAGCAGATCAAAATTCAAAATCAAAACAGATGAGAACAACAATTGCAGCAGACTTTTGTGGTACCCAGCTGATGAATTCTAATGACTTGTGTGATCTCCTGACTTCTTCTGCAGTGCCACAGTGAACAGATTTATCATTTAGAATAAAATGCCTCCACAACTATTGGGCCCAGCATAAAATTTGGTCTGCACATTCTAATCCCCAATTGATGAACTGTAGTGACGTGATGACTTCTGCCCTAGCACAAATTCAACACTGGTTTCTGAACAAGCAAAAAAGACTTTCTAGCGAGCCTCAGCTGTGCTTTGTGCTAGTTGAAGAAATAATAATGTTATCATGCTAATGTGTAAAACTAACACGCTGAACATGTTTTGCTGCTTTTGGAGAAACTTCAAATTATTGAGGAAAAACACTACTCCAGTTTGCACTAAGGCATGTATTCCACAATAGTACTAGACTCCAAGACGCAAAGATGAAATAATGAAGAAACCCGTTGTAGAAGTATAGACTCTGCACAGAGAATGTAAGAAATTTCAAAAACCCACAGACACGTGCACAAAAGCACACACATACTCAAAAGACACAGCCAAATGTCATCCTGGCATTTTCCCCTGCCCAGTATACAGCAAATGAGCTCTCATTGCCTATTAGTTTATGTGTTCATGGGAAGTCTGTTGTCTGTACTTAATGGAACACAGATGTCCAGTGTGTATGTGTGCGTGTGTGTTCATTGTCTGGCTCCGTTTGTCTGTGTCGCAGACTAAATTCAGAATATATTCAGAGTGACTATGTGGAATTGCAGGAACACTTTGTGGATGTTAGTATGAATTTAAATGAATGAAAAACACAAACTATTCTCCAGTTCACAACGTGAATGTTTTTGCACATTTGTTGCAGGTGTTATGACTTTGTGAGAGTTTTCACAAATCAATCCACCAGATACAATTTGCAAAGTATTTTTTCTGACACAGATCAGTCAGTCAGCTGGGAATTGGACGAGAAAAGTAAAGATTTCTTCCCGTCTCAGCTTTAGTGGTTTAATTCCAAGAGATTCCAGCTTCCGATCCACTGAGTCTCAGAGTTCAAGTATAGGCCTGCCAAGTTCTTAAGAGCTGTTCAACTGGATCTTATCTCCACCTGCTTTACCCAGCAACCCTCATGGCATCCTTCTCTTTTCATCACTTCCCTTTCTGTCGCCCCCTTCATTTCTTTTCATACCTGCTAGATGAATCGTTTTCCAATCAGGGTCAGTTATACTTTGTGTTTGATAATTAGTAAATGTAAGCATGCTATTATGCAAAACTGAAATGATAAACATGGTAAATAATATACCTGCTAAGCATACAGTATTGTACCATTGTACTTGTAAGGAAGGTTATAAGGCTTGAAGCACTATTGGTGCTTAGTCCTATTATTACAAAGGGTGATAATAATATTTTTGTATTTGCAAACATGGATTGAATTAATGAAAAAAATAATCAAATGATGTACTTTAACTTATCTGTATAAAGTAATTAACTGGATATACAGGCACTAAAATTATTATTGAAAAAAATCAATACAATGCATGTGTCGGAACACAAGTAAAAACTATGCCTTACCTCTGCTTGCAGCAGTATAATAAGGGGTCTCCAACCTGTTCTCATCAGTCCACTCATTAGTACACAGAAGTGCCGCTCCATATTTCTTCAGGCCTAGAGGCTAACTAGACTTGTAGCAGCTAGTAAGCATAGTACAACATTAAGAGAATGTTGTAGCAATAGTGATGCATTATTGTATTTATTGATTTGTGCTTTGCTGAGTTGAGATGTGTTTTCTCCTGAAATAAGTTCATTACTTATAATCAGTTAATAAAACATGTGTTTCTCCACTTCTCAATACGCAGGAGGTGTAAGCTCGAAAGGTTACAGGTTCAGACTTGCAAATGCATGTGTGCAGATGCAAATGTGAGTTAAAAGAACAAGTTGTTCCTTTGAGGTCTTTTTGTTTAATACACAGAACCCTATAAAACTGCTCAGTCACTGCTGTGTAGTCACTCAGTGTGAGCTAATTGTGTTTAATGTAAAATGTAGAGTGTGAGCACCAGCAGCACATGACAAACTGCTAGCAAGTTGCATGCCTGTGGTCCTGAGAGGGGGCACGACTGACTGATTCACTTTAATAGTTTTAATTAGAAAATGCATGCAGAATGTAATTTAAAAAGGATAATTCATGCATTGTTATCAAACATAGTAAGGAGAGCAAGTGTGAATTTCCTTCAGTGGTTGCGAGGTTGGATTGGTTAAGCCATTAAATGAAAAGCAGGAGGAGTACGGCACTCTCCAAGCAATCTGCCTTCCACCGTTCCACTTCAGCTGGCACACTACTGCTAACTGCAGGTCTGGACTGCATGGATAAGTTAGCACATGTTCACAGACACACATACACCCACTTTTTTACGCACTTGCTGTCACTCAAAGCCACACCTAATAATAAGCGGTTCTCTCTCACACCATACCACACCATTTTATTCACACATTCATGCCGTACCTGTCGCACACATTTACATTTGTACATAGTAATGGATGGGTAGAGAGATGCACAGTCATCACCAGTCCCATTAGTCTACATGCGGACATCAGGGCTACTACGAAACTGCCTCTAAATGACTCTGAAAAACCTCTGCTCTTTGGTTTTCTAAGCTCACATATGCGTGATTGCGATGCTTTACCTGTATCTGAAAAATCTGACAATGTGCAATCTGCATTTGAAAAAGTCCCTCAGGGTTCATGTGCTGCAAATAACCACGTTTTTCAGTGATATTTTTAAATCAAGCAACAACCATGTCCAAAAGCTAGGCATGCAGGTAATTGGGAGTTCTTGTCGGGTATGGGCAGAGTTGTCAACTTATTGAAAGGTAGTGAATTATTGCTGATTTTGTATTTTAGCCATTTTTCAATTTGTTTCTCAAGATTCAGTGTACTAATTTAAGTCCGATCCTTGTACCCATCCTCTCACATTTGTAGTATTTTCTGGTGCTTGAGCAGAGATCTTCCTCTGCCTTTCTTTTAAATCTGTTGAAATAAGACTTGTACTTTTGTCATAAATAATTCAGCACACATGGTAGAACTTATGGTAGAGCTCATATGTTTTGATGCACGCAGTGATGTGCATGCTGCAGAAATATTACATTGCTTTTTTTTTTTTTTTTAGCAGCTACATGCACATACATACTTTCTATGTGCACAAAATATATTGTCAGCATGTGGTATACCTGCTTCTCTATTGTACTGTATTGTTTTCTTATAATACTCATTAATACATGAGTACACATACAGTAATATGCCCTAAACATTCTCTATTAATCAGAAGTCATTTACACTATGAAATAGCAATAAACAGGTTAACAGTGTAACAGCTCTTCTAATGCATACAATTTCTTTTGATTTGCTCAAGGATGTTTTAATGTCAAAGGTCAAGCAGAACTAATCTACAGACTCACAAGGACAAGCTCACATTTGTGTCCATTCACAAACAAAATTCAAACGGGTTATTTGTCACCACGGATTTCATGGCCATAAGTGTAACCTCTTGGTCACGGCCATCTAATACTGTTTCCCTGAGATTTCATTAGTAAGTGTTGCTGAATAGCCTCCGTCATGAGGATCCCCATCCTGATTGTTAATGTGAGGCCGAGCGTTTATGTAAATGCAAAGCTATTAGTTCTGTGTAAATGGAATCTCACTGTCACTGCACATTTTTTCCCCAATCCATGGAGGGAAGCTGTAGTGAGGAAAGTAAGTGAGAGGTGAAGGAGGGAGACAAAGATTTGTTTTCACTTTAATTAATGGTGTGTGAAAAACTGTGGACCTTTTGGAAATGTCAGCGTCTGTCCTCAGATCAGTTACGTGTGGAGAACGCTCTGGGTTAGGCAGCCTTGGCAATAAAGAAAAGGAGGGCACTCCAGAGGAACCAGAGTGTTTGGGAAATGTCAGCACTACTTCAATCACTGTGACTGGGAGCTCAGCTTTGTTTAGGAATTTTTTTGTGTGTGTATTAAAATCACTGTAAAAGATGAAAAGTTAAAATTTTAGCAAGCAAAGTTATCGGTCTCCATGTGCTGGATATTTTGCACGTGTCCTAATTTCAGTAATTGTAGCATCTGCACACAATGTACTAGAGTCAAATCCATATAGATCATACAATAATATGTATGGGGAAAAAACGGAGAACATCCCAGCATAGTCTGACATGTGCCCAGTTGTGATGTGTTTAGGTCAAAATAAGGTAAAATGAGGACATGCAATTAACTTACTTTGGTTCTTGAACGATGTCAGTAGAAATATGTTCGTGTTATGCACATAGTGTAAGTGTTCATTTGATTGTCTGACCTTCAGTCTGACTATAATTGCACCTCACTGGCACTATTTTCCACTGCACTAATGATCTTTTCTTTTCCATTTAGAACACTGCTATTACCTGTCTGTGGCTTTTACATAGCCTGATGTTTATAATTTCCCCTCTTCCTGTTCGTTGTCCTGATTAGGGCACCATTTTCACTTGGTGACACATTTCCCAAAGATCTCTTATTAAAGTTTATTTTTGGAAAAACAAATCTGAAATCCATTCGGTCTAATTATCAGAACAAAGTGCGTTCCTGTCACAACGCCAGGACAAATGCTTGAAAATTGGAACTCTCACTATTTAATCAGGACATCTGGTCACTCTAGATGTTTTACTGTGCCAACACAAATGCTGCAGAATATTGTAAATAGTGTTGTCTATATATTCCCATACTGCAAAAACATCATTCTTAATATTGTAATGCATTCTATGTGCATGTCTATTCTTTTATTTTATTATAATGATAATATGATTTGTAATAGAACTTGTTATACAAGTTAAGCCAAGCTTGTATAAGATATATGCAGACATATAGGACTGCAGAAGTTGTGAAAGTATATTTTAAAATTGATTTGACAACTACTAAAGGTGACATTTGGAAAATAATGATTTGTAAAGATTTGTTTCTCAACTACCATGTGCATGTTTGTTCTCATATACAGTATAGAGTCTCTGATGTGATTCTACACTGAGATCATTACGATCACTATAATGTCCTGTAAAGAGCTGGGACCCTCCCCTGATTAATGCTATACCTTTCACCCATTTATCATGAGAAGACCACCTCTTTTTCCCCTAGACATTACTTCCCAATCTTGGCTTGTATCAAGCAGATCCTCTCCAGGCTTTGCAGTTTCTCTGATGGATGGCACTGTAGTCTGTAGTGTTGAAAGTGAGGCAAGGCCACCCCCAGTAAACAAGTTTTAATAATCACCCCGCTGATTGAGTGCCGTGCCTGATGTGGCATATGAATCTATTTGTGCCAAAGCAAGGGGAGAAAATAGGAAAAAAAAGATTCGGAAACAGAAGGCTTAATGTGGTAGAAGTAATTATGTAGCCTTCCACCCCGTCTTGTCTTTTATTCAGTGACATCCTTCTCTCATTGCTCTCCTTCCACTTACACACACTCCATCACTGACAGCTAAAGCATGTTTAAGGCTAACTTGTGTGGGTCTGTTTGCTGAATTATTACGGTGTACAATTTTGATGACCAAAGCTTCTTGAAAAGTTGGTAGTGATCAGTCATGGTATGGCATTGGGTAGACATAAAGTGTGTGTGCTTTTGTGCACAAACACGGTTGTATATTAGGTGTTCTGGGTTTTGTTATTGCTCTGTTGATCAATGCATAAAGATACTGTTGCCAGTAGTCTCTTAAAGGCATTTATCAACTCAAAACAATTCAATGAGGTGAGTAGCTTGCTGTCCGAGTGTCATTACTGACATTATCATTGTCTGAGGCAAATAAAGAGTCTGAGTTTTATGGCTTTTTTTGCCAGATAAGATAAAAGAATAACACAAGTTGCTCTGTCAGCCCATAAGCCACCAGCAAACACCCAACCCAGCTCACCCCCCCCAACTCAGTTAAGACACAAAAATGCCAAATAAACAGCAATATCGACCCACTTGTAAAGAATAAACAGACTACCGCAGCAGGAGGAGAGGGAGGAATAGATTCTTTTTAAAGAAAAGAGAGATTTGAGGAATGGGTTGGGTCACGAACTGAGACGTAAATATTAAATTTTAGATTTAAATTCCCTCATATGCAGTCAAAGTATGAATCCAGGCATTTCTGCTCCTAGGTTTTTTCAGGGATTGTGGACTCTTGATTATAATGGCATTAACCTTTCTGAATTGGTGAAGGCTGTAGTCAAACTGTTAGGAATTCGTTTTTCTTAAATAGAATTTAGCATGTTTCATATTCACAGTTTTATGGCACAGTGGACAACATGGTATTCTGCAAGCATAGATTACCAGTATACATTTATTTCAGTGGATTGTATTATATACTTCTAAATAGTTTTCCACGTTTGAAACGGTGCAAAGTTTATGAACTTGTCAAACTGGTAAAAAAAAAAGCCCATTGAGTGTGAACACAAACACGTCCAGATTCTTTTTCTCATAGAGGAATATCCATTTTGTCTCATATTCCCTCGTTTTAATTAAAACCATTAAAGCAAATCTTTCTATAAGGTGTCAGTAGAGGTTGGACTACCCAAATGATAACCTCAACACTTACACCCACGCTTATGGTTTCATGCTTACTGAAAGCTTTCAGCCAATCTGTCATCGATTCTCTCATACTTTAATATCATTCACACTCCCACAATATTTAAATTACCCAAGGTTCTACTCACATCCCACATCTCCTTATCTTTTCCTTTTGTGAAGAACATATCAGGACTTTGCAAATTAGTTTTCTTGCCACAAACATAGACTTATACTGAGCTGTTGCACATTGAACAAGTCAGAAACTGTCAAAAAAGAAAATTGTCCAGATTTCTGTAGGTAGTTTTCAGGGTTATGTGACATTTCCAAATAAATGCATTCACTCGATGAGCAAATCAATACAACTTTCATATTTGGTGATAAATATAAAGCTCCAGCATGCAGCCACTTAGCTTAACTTAGCCTAAACACTGGAAGTAAAGGAAAACAGCTTGCCTGGTTTTCACAGAATCTATGAACTAGAAATTATAGTTCACTAATTAACATTAACTGTTTGCTGTTAATTCATGCGAAAAATCTAACTGTGAAAATGGGAAGTTTTGCTTTATCAGGGTTTGTGCCTGTGATGTGAATCAGTGAGCTTTACAGGTGGATGTATGTGGATTTTCTGACCTATGGACAGAGCTATACTACTGCTTTATTTAGTTTCTATGTAAAGCTAAGCTAACTGGCTGTAGTGTCTTATCTCCAAACATGAGTTATAATAATATATTTTTTTTCAAACTCTGAGCAAGTATTTGTTTAAACCACTGGAACAGTCTGGTCTTGTTCTGGAAACTGCGTGCAAACCAATTTGATCATCTCTGCTGTGTGTTGATTGTCACACAGAATCTATTAAAAACAATTTCCTTAACATGTTCATTTGGCAACAGAAATACCACATTATTCATAGAACAGCATCACAACCAATCTGTATTAATCGGCTGGGCTTTTTACCATCCAACCTTTTCACAGCAGAACTTGGCTGTTCTATCCTCTCTTACCTCCACATACTACAGGGCCCCACTCCTACATTAGCACCCACTGTTTGCCAGAGTGCCCATTTTGTGTAATTATATGAACTACAGCAAGCTAATGGCCCCGACAGAGCAGCGCCTAGGCCCATTACACCTCAGGGTGCTACAAAATACCATTACCACCACCACCACCAGCAGCAGCCCAGAGTGTTTGTGTTCTTAGGTGACAATCTGTGTGTGTGCAGCAGCGTGTGTACATGTAGATGTGTTGGTTGAAGGAGGTTGGAGGTGGAATGATGTGTCAAAGAAATATAACAGTTACTACAGACAATTTGCCATTTTTAGCTACAAATACTTGTACACGAGTACTTGTGAGCACCACACCAGTTACCCCCACCCACCCATTAATTTCTCCAGGGCTTTAGCTGTTCTCTGCTGGGAGATGCAGTCAACACCAGAGGAAACGCAGCAAGGCACCTTGCACAACTTGGGGCATTCATTGTACTCACTTCATGTAGCACCACCTCATTCTGCCAGCAAACAGGCTATTTGGTTCTCAGGCAGAGTGGGCTTTAATTGTGTGTTTTATCTTTGTGTGTAGGTGTGTGTGTGCGTGCGCGCGCTTCGCAGCAGAAGCAGTACTACCTCCGTCAGTGTGTTAATTGTATCTAAAATAATATTTCTCTCTGACTCAATTTGAAGCTTAACTTGTTCAATGTTAAATATCAGTCTAAATTTAAAGTTTTGCTATTTACAGAGTGATCAGCACCACTGCCACTATAAATATTCCAAACATGTGCAGCTTTATAAATGTGAAGTAGAGGATAGACTGTATTAAATCAGCTCACCTTGGCCAGATGCAGGTTAAAACAATATGTATGGACACGGTGAATACATTTCAGTAGTCTGTGGCCTCGGTTCTCTGTGTAACCGCTCTCTTTTTAAAGAAAAAGTCTTAGAACTGACTTTATTGACAATCTACTTTCCCCTCTGTATCAATAGCCATTAACTACTTTAAGCCTTGCCAAGCGTAGGAAATGGAGAGCTAATTGCCTTTTTTTGTAGCATACTGTATACAGTAATGGTGAATCAATGTGTTTGTTAGTATTGTGGGATAAATGGATATTCATGCCTGAATATCCACAAGCACCCCCACACACAACAAGAGGACCGGCACACACACACTCTTATCTTATTTTTCTGTGCACTGATTGTAACACAGACACATACTGTAATAAAAATGCATAAATTAACTGCACTTCCCCTACAACACATTTTATAGACTGCACAGATTTCCCTTCCCTCTCTGCAAATGTACACACTCATTCACACAGACACTCATGGTCTCTCAGCATGGAGTGTTGCCACCTGTGTGGAGAGGAGTGAGAGCAGCATTCCCCCCTGACAGCGAGATGTATGCAATTAAACCGTATTAAGGTCATTAGCCCAATAGAAGTGATAGCCGGCAGATGGTTAGAACACAGAAATATGCTCTTAATGAAGCTCCTCAGTCACTTTGCGTGTGTACTTGTGTGGTGGAGGATGCATGACTGCACTCATGCACATATGTGTCATGTGTATGTTAGTTTGGGTGTGTTTTCTAACCACTGTGACAGTTGAAGCAGCACTTGATTGGACAGCGGTTGGTCTTTCAAATTAATGCCTCTTGTTAATTGACAAAGATACAGTAACCCATGGTCATTTTTCCTGCTACTCATCCTTCTGTATGCTTTTAAGGTCAAAGCAGGCTGCAAGGAAGACATATGGGAGCATATTATTTTCCTGTTTTCTTCTATTGCAACAAGCCATATAGTATTGATTATGTATCGAAGTAGCCATTTTACACTTCACAATATTAAACATGTGTGAGTCTACTGTACTGTTACCGTTATGTTCATATGCTATGACATGCAATCAGTCGGATAAGGGCAACATAAGAAGAGTTTCAGTTTCTGGTGACATAGCTCAACCATTCATGTGACATAATACTCAACCTGACAACATGCTGTAGGTCATAGCATCCCTCAAATCTCCCTTTTTGTTCTCCAATCACATAATACAACTGCCAGATTGTTCCTCTTGTCTCTCCACTGTGGGTAATGTGGGAAATCATCAATGTTTAGATATGGCCAGGTTTCCAGTGTATTAGCACAAACTAACATAATAATACAGGATAATGTCTGTTTGAGTATTTTGTTAGTCACGTTCATGTTGTGTTTCTATTCCAGGCCTTGATTGTAGCCGTCTCCTGTTTTTAGATGTTTTCTTCCCTTCAGGAAGTGTTTCGTTGGATCTAGATTGGGTGATTCACTTTGCCATTGTAGAATATTCCTCTCCTTTGCCTTAGGTTGCTTTCACAGTGTTCTTCAGGTGATTGTCTGTCTGCCCTGTGAAGCACCGCCCAATGAATTGCAAAGCAATTTCATCCAGTTGGGCTTACTTTGGATCCATCCTTTCTCACTACTTTTCCCTTCCTATTTCCTTTTATTTTCTCACTTGTACGAGTAGATTTTTCTTCTCATCTGTACAGAAGATGTTGTTCCAGATTTGTACAGACTTTTTAAATTTTATTTGGCAAACTCAAATTTGGCCTTCCTGTTTTTAAGACCTATCAGTGGTATAAATCCTGTGGTAAATCCTCCTGGAGAGTGTTTTTGATCAGCTCACCTGGTGTGAAGGGTTTTTTCTTCACCAGGAAATCATCCTCCACAACAGTTGTTCTGTCGGGCTGATTTATATGTTATTTCTTTTTAGGAATATATCAAATCTACCAAATGGTTATTCGGCTACACTTTTTTTTATCTCTCTGAGCTTCATATTGGCAATTAGCTGCCACAGATTCCAAGTGCAAAATGACTGTAGACCTTTTACTGCCTTACGTGTAAATGAACTACTCAGTAACACACACGTGGTGATGGATCAGCTGAGCAGCAGTTCAAACACCGACTGTCTAAATACTAACTATGAGTTATTCATGATTTGTATTCAACCCAACGTTCCTGTCAGATGTTCAGCAGGAGACGTTTACCCTTTTTTTTTTTTGCATCCGATTGTTTTCACGTCATAACATGAACATAAATGCACAACACATGCACCCACTCCCGAACACATGCAGTCCGTTAGCTGTGAGCAAAACGGTTGGATTTTGTCTGTGTGTGAATGGGAGAGAGGGTGAGTGATGAAAGGGGAGAGCTGATAGTGATGCTCTGTTGAATACAGATGAGAGAAAACCGAGCTGAATTCTGATCAGGCTGCCTTCTTTTTCTTCCGCTCTCCCTCGGCTTCCATCCCTGAGTGAAAATACTTCAGAGAAATGCTTCTTTATGTACCAAGGGGGAAGTCATTAGGTCAAGCTTTCAAAGTCAAGGTCCAGGTCTTCTTCTCAAAGGACCAGATCTATTTTAGTGTTTTTCAAAAAATGAAGAATTAACAAGCGACTAGATTTTGATAATAGTGAGAGAGAGCAATATTCTCCGCTCTGATCATGAACTGAGATTCCTGTTTTATGTTTGATGACAGACCTGAGGCTCATAAAAGTCAGTCAAAGCAGCAATCACCGTCTCCACTTTACATTAGGCTGGGAAAAAAATCAACTATCAAAACTGATATGCAGCTGTACATTATTCAGGAAACAGAGTTGAAACGCGGCCTACTCTGTCAAACTGGGCTCCGCTGACAGCTTTGAGCTTAATTAGTTCAAGAAAACCTGTACTTTTCCAGCCCTACTCAGAATACAAATACTTCTTGTTGAGAAGTCATTGGGGTCAACTCACCGGCTCATTAAAAATGAGCAAGGAAAGAACAAATTAATGGAGCACCTTCCATTTAATTCGTGGGAGGGTAAAATAATACAGTTCCTTGCTGTAAATCTGTCCACAAGAAGTTGTGTTTAGTTTGACTTTTTCAGCAGTTGCAGGAGGATGAGGATGGTGTGTGCTGATTTAAAAAATAAAAAGAGGTTAAGTTTACACCACGCAATACAATATTCATCTGCTTTAACTAGTGTTCAAAATACTTTTGTCACGGGGTCCCATTCTTTAAGATGTTTAGCTGCAAACTGCTAAGAAGTCTCATAAGTGTAGACACGGGAAGATTCGATGTAATTCGTTCTTCTGTGTGATAATGAACACCATGATTGGCTGTAAACCCTGTTGTCACAGCAATGATTTCAGCCTTGATGATGAAAGGTCCCAGGACGCTGATCCATAGCACACATGGACACAATCAGTCTGTCTCGCTGCTAACCAGACTCATTCCCCTTTCAGAGAGAGAGGCATTAGTTGGCGAGATTGAACTTGTGTACGTGTGCGCGGGTGTGTGTTGTCTGTGTTCATACTCGCACAGTGATGTACAGAACAAGAATCTGGGCAAAGGCTTGAGCTCCACAGAATTACACTTGACACTTTATTCTCTCTTTTCTGATTCTTTTTTCCTCCGAACCCCGACCGACCTCTTTATCTTTTTGCTCTTGCTCTTTCACAGCTGTTATTAAAGCACTTAGACTGAGTTAATAACATCTGTGTCACACTCACAGAGGCAGAAAGCACGTGTATCTGTGCCTGTCTGCTACACTGGCATTAGACTGGTACATATCAGCCCCCAAAGAGTGTACTTTGTGAGATGCTTAATGCAAAAGAGCAAGCTTTGGTTGCATTGAGTTAGTTTAGTTTTACATAGTTTGGGATTTTTTATCTTCCAAAAAACTGTTTTTTAGGTCCATTTACACCTGATATTAACAAATAATCTTAGCTCTCAAGTTACAGATTGCATGTTTTAAAGATTTGTTTCCTCTCAGCACTCAGATCCCAATACTCAATCACTGTAGTTACTCACAAAATACAGAACATTAAACTTAGGTCTGTGCAAGTTTTAAATGCCTCTCTGTTGTCTTGGCAGATGCGATACACCACTCATCCAACAGGGGAAAAAGAAAGGTCAAAAATGCTACATTCATCATGAATAAAATCTTCATGAATAAATCCCAAATGTGGTATAAATAAAATGACTAAAAGTTACGTGGCGTGTATCATTTTATGGATAGGTCAGCACTGCCTCGTTTAACATATTGTACTCGCTCTGCCCACCATTGCCATTTTGCCGTTTAGTGATACCAGAAATAGTACAAAACAAAACCGTCAGAGTAGAGTGATAGCACAGTATAAATACCACATGCGCTCACATCGCATTGGAAACTTCTGGATGATGCATTTTGCTACAAGTACACATCAAGCCCTCTTTTGCATACCTGGAGGCATTTGCAGCTCTGTCGCCTGCATACAGTCCTTAGAGTGTCTAAGTGCACAAGGTGATGCTAAAAAATAATAAAATAAGAGTAGCATCTGCTCTGTTTTGCTGTTTCCCCTGCTGTATCAGGCCAAAATCCAGTCTGAGCCATATTTTAATTGTAATAAAACTCTACATATGGATGGAATAATATTAAACGATAATGGATTCTAGGTGATGACCTTATTAGGTTTTGCATAAAGTACATCAAATTTGAAACATGCTTTTGTCCCATTTTGTATTTCTTTCTGTTTTCCTCTCTTCTAAATGTTTGTCTCCTTCCCTCAACAGGGGCTGATGATCCTGCTGCAGAACCTTCCTACAATGCACTGGGGCAACGAGGAGGTGAGCGTGCTGCTGGCCGAAGCCTACAGGTTGAAGTTTGCCTTTGCTGACGCGCCCAACCACTACAAGAGATGATGAAGCGTGGCTCCCCGCGGCTGCACCCGTCCTTCTTCTGTTCTTCCTCTTCCTCTTCTTCCTCCTTTCTCTTCCCCACAGATGTCTACTGAACTTAGAGGCCTCTGTTCCTACATGGAAGAACATGTCCTTTTCTTAACCTCCCTTTCCCCGATCGCCCGATGGACTTTTCAGCTTCTAAGAGATTTGAATCAACCAATGACTGGGACAACGTGCGGTGTAGCATTCTAACATGTTGATGTGGAGCCTTTTTTTTTTTTTTTTTTATAAATGATTCTTCTCTGATCAGCTCTGAAATGTGCACTCCTGCAGTCCAATGCAGAACCCTCCTCTTCATCACCGAACTACTTGTTTGGAGTTTGGTGGTGATGCCTCTGGCCTGATGTCGCTCAGCGTCGCCTGGGGTTCAGTCTGGTTTAGAAAGATTTTTATTTCTGCTTATTGTTATCTCCAATACCATGGCAATACATTGTTTTTTTGTTCCCCAAGGCAGAAATGTGACCCCTTTTTCAGTTTGCAAAGACAAAGAAAGATGGCAAAGGGGCATCGTGCTACATGTTTTACATATCTGAGCCCCTCTCTTGGTCACAACACAACCTGAAGGACCTCTCCTGTTTTTCTTTTCTTTTTTTTTTTTTTGTTTCTGCTGCATTGTGCCAGAAGGGACACAGGGCATAGTTGTTCTTCTCAAACACTTTAGGATTTTACATAGAGAGAGAGAGAGAGATTGTCAGTCTTAAAGGGGGAAGCATATTCTTCTCATTCTACGAATCACACACAGCAACTCAGTCCCAACCCACACTCCCAGCATCGCCACGTTCGAGTATGAGACAAACAGTGGTAAGCGGCTTTAGGCCAGGAGAGTCGTGTACGCTGATCGACATTAAAGATGGTCATAAGACATTAGCAGTAGGAAAGCTACGTAGTCCCACTTGTGAGGTTTTCCACAGGCCAGTCTGGATAAGACGGGCCATGTCTTACATCTATTAAGTACTACTCCTCTCTAAACCGTGGACTACCTCAGAACACACAAGAACACAGGTAGCGAGAACTGGAAATACACTTGTGCATATGTTGCTGAAATGAATAGCAAACCTACACGAGTATGAAGTCAAATTAAACTGTAAGCAGTTAAATTCCAAAATTAAATTCTGATAACAGCTAAATATGGCATTTAAAATTTTGCATCCAGCAGTTTAGTTTTTCATTTTCTCTCAACCATTTTTCCTCTTCTGCTAAACTAGTTATTTTTTAAAGTTTCAAAATGCATTTTTAATCGCAGTAGGAACTTTTCCTCTGCTGTAAATAAAACACATAATGTCATAAAGCAGAATCACGGCTTTAAATAACTTGATTGCATTTGATTTTGGAGGGAGAAATCAATTTTAATCAGCTTTACCTGACTTGGAAAAGCTGATCTAAACTCGAACGCACCAGAAACATAACATGCTTGACAGACAGTGATTATTCTACACACCCTTTAACGAGAGATGCACAGAGCAGCCCACTAATCCGTGGTCCCTACAGTTGTACCATCACTACAGGGCCTCTTGTCTCTTTCACATCTCCAGTGTTGCCCTGTTCACGTTAGTGCACATGAGGTGTGTCAGCTAAAACCTGAAGCACCATATTGGTGTAATGTTGAGTTGTGGTGGCGGCGGTTATCAAACATTTAGGACATAACACAAAGCTGTTAATGTTTGGAAGCCTCCTGTCGCTATTCCGCCAGGATCCATTATTGTCACCCGAGCAAAGACGTGCGAGGTGTGTGAAGGTGAGCGGGAGGGAGTTGTGTTTTTTTTTTTTTTTTTTGCGCTTTTCAAGTGAGAGCTGTCACATGTTGGGATTTATTTTACACAATCTGCACCAATATCTCCTGTGCTCCCTGACAAGGAAAAACTGCACCTGATTTGAAAGACTAAAGCCTTTATTTTTTTTTTGTATGATTCATTATTTCAATCAACAATTTAGATATTTCTGTTCTTCTTTTTGGTTTTATTTTTTTTTTATGCTGTTTACATGACAAGTCTATAAAGTTGTGCCTGACTCTGAAGACACGAAGCAACGTTCTAGTCATGTTTTTTACTTTCAATTAACTTGAAAAGGTTTTAGATTTCGGCAAGCAATAGTACATCTATGACGTTTTGAATATGCTGTGAAAAGACAGTATTTTTTTGTGCACATCTAGCTTTGGGGTGTGTAAGCCACTAACAAGAACTGATAAATAATACTCTGGGTATTTATTCCACATTAAATTTGCCCGTTGGCCACTAAACCCCTGCTGCAAACAGCGATTGCACAGTCATAGCTGCAAACTAGACATAGCCTACCTGTCACGTTTTGTTTTCCATCAGCTACTGAGAATGCTTCACTTTTGCCTGAGACATGTAGCTTTAACCTCAGTCTTTAGGCACAATATCATCTTCACATGTGTGTTTAAATCAACTCGTCATAGAAACAGCAACTTACTGTAGGCGGCCGGTTTTCGCTAACGGTCAATTCTTGTTCTGTTTATTATCCAAATCCCTGCTTTTAAGAAGTCATGTTGCCTTATTGCACACATTAATATTGAACACTGTGGGGGATGAAGTGATGCCAGTGGTGACTGGTGAAGCCTGGAGCGACAAATAATGTTGAAGTTTGACAGTTACTGTACTCTCTGTGTGCATGTGTGAGTGGGCCAAACAAAAATAACCCCCCCCAACTCTTTTCAGACCATTCGAGGAGTTTCTCTGCCATAATAACCCTCGAATAAGAATTAGCTGCCTACTCAGCCTTTTGTGTGAAGAGACGTTGTGAAAACGAACGCATTAATCAAACAAATTAGTCTGACTGTAACCCACTGTCTCTCTGCACACACATCTCCATGGTGATGATGGCCTAGGTGGTATCTGGCTGGAGCCCTCTGCTTTTTTCTCCTAGAAACACACACACACACACACACACACAAGCACACAGAGGCAAACTCCTAACATTTTTTGGAGCATCTTCAGGAGGGTATCTTTAAGTAACGTTTTCAGCTGCTTTTCATTTTCAAAGTAACCAAACTGAAAAGAAAAGAAAAAAAAAAAACACACCTCCCCCACATCTTTTGCCTCTTAAGTACTCAGAAGAATCTAATAATACTAGAGCGCGTGGGTTTACAGGAGTAGTGGTTCTTGAATTTAAAAATGTGTACAGAGAAGATTTTGAAACAAAAATCTGTAAATAGAAAGTGTAAATAAATCCTATATATGACAAAATGAAGTTGAATGCGGTGTCATGTCGTCTGTTTGTGTGTTGTGTACATTTATGACTTACTGCTGTGTGTGTGTGTGTGTGTGTGTGGATATGGCAGAAGGGAGGTAAGAGCAGAAAGAAATTTGCTGCATCTCTAAATACTCCATGTCCAATTGTAGTCAATTAAAGTCAAGGCAACATATATTTCAGCGCATTGTGTCCCCAGTGCCTCTCTATCTGAACAGCCCAGAGACCTTGCGGTAACACAGATTTGCAGTGTGCTGATTGTCACCGGTTGTGCCCAGAATGAAGCTCTTTACCATAATGAACATGCAGAAATAATGCAAATGCTTTAATTCAAACCCAGAAGCACGACTGCCGTTAACCATACGTGTGGAGTAATGTAGTATAGCTAACAGCTGTACCACGCAGTAGTTAACTGTGTTGGTTGCATTCCTACACCATTGTCAAACACACAGTGGTAACACAGGTAAACATACTGTCTGATCCCTCTGGAGGAAAGTTTCAGCACCAGCTCGGTTAATGAGACTTGTGTTTGCACGTGTGCGTGTGTTTCAGTCGACAGGAAGGAAAGGAGAAGACGGAAGAGACATGAAATGCTAGAACAAGGCTACATTCACTTGCAAATCTAACTGCACACCTGTATGTGTGTGTGTGTGTGTGTGTGCGCGCGCACGCGAGCGCGCAGCAGCAGGAGCTCCCTCGTTCTCGTTAGGCTGACTGATGTTCACACAGGCAGCCAATTATGGAGTGTCGGTCACCGAGGACTCCAGTCACTTCATGGGAAATTAAAAATACATTAAAACCAACAATGGTCGCAGGAAGGCGCCCACTCGTGCACGTGTGCTCACACGCCCGCGCGCCATGGTAGTGGCAGAGGATAAAAGATGGAAGAAGTGCCGACAAAGGAGCAGCTGGAGCTCACTATGCAGCCAGAGAGCTGCAGCCCAAATATTAACATTATCAACTTTGCTTGTGTGTTTTTTTTTTTTCCTCACGGCGATTTCCCTCCACACATTGTAGCTGTTTTCTTAGTTATTGATACAGTATGTCATGGTTATAGTGTGAGCCTGTGCTGTTTACCTCCCAGTGCCCTCCTAACTCCCCTAATTTACAGGCCTATAAAGCAGTATTTACCAGCATGAGTCCTTTTCATCAAGAGCTCACACTGGCAAATGCTACAGCTTTCTGGGTCCCTCACTATAAGGCAGAAACGTCGAGGCAGACTTCAGTGCATTTTCATGGGATTTTAAGCCCGTGTCTGAAATCAATTTCCTGATTCAATTTTTTTGGGAAGAGAAGCACAGCAACGGCAGCGGCATTATTGTCACAATGAAGGATGACACGCAGATTGAGCATGTCTCTGGAGGGGATTTTAGATGCACTGCGGAGGCAACTGGGAACTGTGATGTAAATCAGTTTCAATTTAAAGTTTGCGGGAACCAAACATGTCGGGCGCTGAGCGGAGGCTTATGTCTGGGACAAAAAAAAAAAAAAAAAAAAAGATAAATTTTACATTAAATGTGAAAATATGTGCATCTCAATCTGTCTACAGGAGAACATCTGCCCTCCAGCTACAACAGCTCCAGTGCTTCAGGTGCTGTGCATTGATTGTTTTTGTCCTAACAACGTTTCCTTTTGGTTGTAATCTTTTCAATTCTCATCCAGCTGAGTGGGTAAATCAAACACCTGCACCCTGACTGTGATAATACTTCAGCTGAGAAGCCTGGCAGGTACAGTTCATCTTAGCTGAGAGATCATCCTGGTCACCGTGCAGGTGGTTTGGTTTCCTTAATGTGCTGTTAAATACTTTCTCGGGCTGGTTCGTTTCACCCGCAGCAAAAATGGCATCATTGTGTTAACTTAAATGAGCGACTCATCTTACTGCCGTTCAGGTTTGGGGTCACTCAGAAATATCCTTGTTCTCCATGGAAACACATCTTTTCCGTCTCTTCTTTTACCCCTTGCTACTTCTCAATCTTCTCGTGCTCCTTCTTCCTGATGTTGCTGTCACTACATCACTACAGCCCTGTTTGGCTGCAGTGGTAGGAACAGCTGAGATGCTCTGTTTATTGCCAGCTGCTTAGTGTAGTGGTAAGATCACCACCTTCCATGTTGGAGACACAGGTTCGATTCCCACCTGTGGCAAACTGTTAAATGTAAATCTTAAAGAATGGGACCCTGTCACAAAAGTATTTTAACCACTGGTTAAAACATAATCAACTATCATTGAATCTTCCCGTGTCCACATATGTGACTTCTCAGCGACATACATCTGAGCATTGCTGGTTAGTTCAGTGGTTAACACCTCTGACTTGGTGTGGTAGGGCCCGGGTTCGATTCCCTGTGGTGCCCACCAATGTAAATATTAATGAATGGGACCCTGTCACAAAAGTATTTTAACCACTGCTTAAAGCATCGTCAACTATCATCCGGTCTTCCCGTGTCCACAAATGTGACCTCTCAGCAGGGTGCACATGAGCAAAGCTGTGTGGCTCAGTGGTTAACACCTCTGACCTTGGTGTGGTAGGAACCGGGTTCAATTCCCGGCGAGAACAGTGATAGTTGCACAGTGCTCACTTCACACCTAATGACTGATTAGGTACAAATGCTACGGCAGGGGGAGCCAGGACGCCAGGACATGGGGGATGCATCACCATCCCCCCAGTTAGAGAGTGGGGCCGAATAACAGAAGACGAAGAAGACCTGAGATAGACAGAAGAGCTGGAGATATAAAAAACCATTAGAGAAGTACCTTTGAAAGTCTGAGAGATGTGAACGTGCAGCACAACACAGACTAGAGATAGTTAAGAAGGGTGTCCATGGTGGGAGAGTGTGGAGAGCGCAGCAAAGCTTCCTTAGAATACAATTTTTACAACTTATATATGAGTTGATTATACAGTAACTGTAATAGCTAATTTATGATTATGACAGCTAAAAATGAGGAAAAAACTCAAGAGTCAGCTGTTTTAAGTGTTGTTTCATTTTTAACTGTTGTAAGTTAAACTAACAAAATTCTAAGGAAGCTTTGCTGCGCTCTCCACACTCTCCCACCATGGACACCCTTCTTAACTATCTCTAGTCTGTGTTGTGCTGCACGTTCACATCTCTCAGACTTTCAAAGGTACTTCTCTAATGGTTTTTATATCTCCAGCTCTTCTGTCTATCTCAGGTCTTCTTCGTCTTCTGTTATTCGGCCCCACTCTCTAACTGGGGGGATGGTGATGCATCCCCCATGTCCTGGCGTCCTGGCTCCCCCTGCCGTAGCATTTGTACCTAATCAGTCATTAGGTGTGAAGTGAGCACTGTGCAACTATCACTGTTGCCGGGAATTGAACCCGGTTCCTACCACACCAAGGTCAGAGGTGTTAACCACTGAGCTGCACAGCTTTGCTCATGTGCACCCTGCTGAGAAGTCACATTTGTGGACACGGGAAGACCGGATGATAGTTGACGATGCTTTAACCAGTGGTTAAAATAGATCTGCATCGAACCCAGGCCCTATAACACCAAAGTCAGCAGTGTTAACCACTGAACTATCCAGCTCTACACAGGTGCACACTGCTGACAAGTCACATTATGTAGTTCACCATGCTTTAACCAGCGGTTAAAACACTTCTTTAACAGGGTCCCATTCTTTAAGATTCACATTTAGCAGTTTGCCACAGGTGGGATTCGAACCCCTGTCTCCCACATGGAAGGTGGTGATCTTACCACTACACTAACCAAACAAGTAAGTTGTCGTAGCTGTTAGTAGGACTCCATTCTTCTGGACAGAGATCTCAGATGTTGATCCTGGGATCTGCTGGAGCCACTCTCCCAGTTTTGGGAGTTATAGCCCCCAGTGTTCCCATCACCACAGGTACCACTTGTGTTCACCTTCCACATCTTTTCCGTCTCTTCTTTCAGCCCTTGCTACTTCTCAAGCTTCTTGTACTCCTTCTTCCTGATGTTGCTGTCACTACATCACTACAGCCCTGTTTGGCTGCAGTGGTACGAACAGCTGAGATGCTCGGGTTGTTGCCAGCTTGCTTAGTGTAGTGGTAAGATCTCTGCCTTCCATGTGGGAGATAGGGGTTTGAATCCCAACTATGCCTACTTGCTAAATGTAGATCTTAAAGAATGAGACCCTATGACAAAAGTATTTTAACCACTGGTTAAAACATGATCAACTATCATCGAATCTTAAAAAGGAAAACCTCCGTCATATTGCACTGGAGTAACTGTTAGAGTCAATGAATGGACATTTTGGCTCAGCCCTACTGAAACAGATACTAAGCAGACCGTCCTGTACTTAAGACGTGATTAGATTTTCTGTGGTCGTTAGTAACACAGCCCCTCTACAAGAAATCATCATTTAAGCTGTGTCCTGCACAGAGACGTGCTTAAACACTCAGAAATGCCGTTGACCTATCAGACAATTTATCAGCTTCAAAAGGCGGAAGGTGGTGATCTTACCACTACACTAACCAAACTAAATAAAGTATCTTAGCTGTTAGTAGGACTCCAGTCTTCTGGATAGAGATCTCAGATGTTGATCCTGGGATCTGCTGGAGCCACTCTCCCAGTTTTGGGAGTTATAGCCCACAGTGTTCCCGTCACCACAGGTACCACTTGTGTTCACCTTCCACATCTTTTCCATCTCTTCTTTTACCCCTTGCTACTTCTCAAGCTTCTTGTGCTCCTTCTTCCTGATGTTGCTGTCACTACATCACTACAGCTGGAACAGCTGAGATGCTTTGTTTATTGCCAGCTGGTTAGTGTAGTGGTAAGATCACCACCTTACATGTGGGAGACTGGTGTTCGAATCCCACCTGTGGCAAACTGCTAAATGTAGATCTTAAAGAATGGGACCCTGTCACAAAAGTATTTTAACCACTGGTTAAAGCATGGTGGACTACATAATGTGACTTGTCAGCAATGTGCTCTTGAGTATAGCTGGATAGTTCAGTGGTTAACACTGCTGACTTTGTTGTGATAGGGCCTGGGTTCGATGCAGATCTATTTTAAAGCATCGTCAACTATCATCCGGTCTTCCCGTGTCCACAAATGTGACCTCTCAGCAAGGTACACATGAGCAAAGCTGTGCAGCTCAGTGGTTAACACCTCTGACCTTGGTGTGGTAGGAACCGGGTTCAATTCCCGGCAAGAGTGATAGTTGCACAGTGCTCACTTCACACCTAATGACTGATTAGGTACAAATGCTACGGCAGGGGGAGCCAGGACGCCAGGACATGGGGGATGCATCACCATCCCCCCAGTTAGAGAGTGGGGCTGAATAACAGAAGACGAAGAAGACCTGAGATAGACAGAAGAGCTGGAGATATAAAAACCATTAGAGAAGTACCTTTGAAAGTCTGAGAGATGTGAACGTGCAGCACAACACAGACTAGAGATAGTTAAGAAGGGTGTCCATGGTGGGAGAGTGTGGAGAGCGCAGCAAAGCTTCCTTAGAATTTTGTTAGTTTAACTTACAACAGTTAAAAATGAAACGACACTTAAAACAGCTGACTCTTGAGTTTTTTCTCATTTTTAGCTGTCATAATTATAACTTAGCTATTACAGTTACTTATAATCAACTCATATATAAGTTGTAAAAATTGTATTCTAAGGAAGCTTTGCTGCGCTCCACACTCTCCCACCATGGACACCCTTCTTAACTATCTCTAGTCTGTGTTGTGCTGCACGTTCACATCTCTCAGACTTTCAAAGGTACTTCTCTAATGGTTTTTATATCTCCAGCTCTTCTGTCTATCTCAGGTCTTCTTCGTCTTCTGATATTCGGCCCCACTCTCTAACTGGGGGGATGGTGATGCATCCCCCATGTCCTGGCGTCCTGGCTCCCCCTGCCGTAGCATTTGTACCTAATCAGTCATTAGGTGTGAAGTGAGCACTGTGCAACTATCACTGTTCTCGCCGGGAACTGAACCCGGTTCCTACCACACCAAGGTCAGAGGTGTTAACCACTGAGCTGCACAGCTTTGCTCATGTGCATCCTGCTGAGAAGTCACATTTGTAGACACGGGAAGACCGGATGACAGTTAATTAGGCTTTAACCAGTGGTTAAAATACTTTTGTCACAGGGTCCTATTATTTAACATTTACATTTAGCAGTGCACCACAGGGAATTGAACCCGGTTCCTACCACACCAAATCAGAGGTGTTAACCACTGAGCTATCCAGCAATGCTCAGACGTATGTCGCTGAGAAGTCACATATGTAGACACGGGAAGATTCAATGATAGTTGATTATGTTTTAACAAGTGGTTAAAATACTTTTGTGACAGGGTCCCATTCTTTAAGATTTACATTTAGCAGTTTGCCACAGGTTGGAATCGAACCTGTGTCTCCCTCATGGAAGGTGGTGATCTTACCACTACTCTAACCAGCTGGTAATGAAAAGAGAATCTCAGCTGTTCCTACAACTGCAGCCACACAGGGCTGTAGTGATGTAGTGACAGCAACATCAGGAAGAAGGAGCACGAGAAGATTGAGAAGTAGCAAGGGCTGAAAGAAGAGACGGAAAAGATGTGGAAGGTGAAGGTTTGTAGCTATCATGCTACAATATACCAACTTGTTGAGACTGTGATAATAATACTTCGGCTAACAAACATGGCAGGCACAGCTTATCTTAGCTGAGATGAACTGTCCTGGTCACCGTGCAGGTGTGTTGGTTTCCTTAATGTGCTGTTAAATACTTTTTCTGGCTGGTTCGTTTCACTCGCAGCAAAAATGGCATCGGGTGGAAAAAATTACATTTTGAATTTGTATTTTGAATTTAAGTTTACTGCTGTTTAATATTTTAAGTTTTGCATTTTATTTATAGTTATATTAAAAGTTGCTCATTAACACATGAGATTTCCCAACCACTGACACTTAAAAAAGGTTCTGGAGCCGTGTACTGTTCAGATATTAAATTCAAGGGCAACAAAGAACTGATCTTTAACTTATTCAGTCATATTTTCACATCTGCGCATCTGATTGCTTCAATCAAGAACCTTGTGCAGACAATTATGCATCTTTACTGTGATGAACTTTACTGAACTTGGCATTTATTTTACCTTTATTAGGTGGGAGCCCGCCTTTGCCAGTAACTAGGAGTTACACACATCTAGAGCACGACTTGAAACTCTGGAGGCTTTTAGGAGATATAAAAAAAACACTGAACTCTCCAAATTAACTGTGACTGCTTGCTCATGACATGGAGCTGAACTCCAGCAGGGACTGAGCTCCCATCACATCCACTGTATGTCTTCTCGTCAACACTGGCGGCGTCGTGGTGACCAGCACGGACAAGAGTCTACACGCGTGTCACTCTGAATGCGTCTACAGACTGTCTCGGCGCTGCTGCTGGTTTCAGACAGATCATTAGCGCTGCCTGAAGGAGCACAGCTCCTTCATTCAGAACTACTGTTGTAAAATGTTCAAAACATATCATTTCGGTCTGAAAGACACACATTACCAGTTTTCCAGTATTGACAGCACCCTTTACTCTCACTGCATGTACAGTGTCGTGGAGTGACACCTAACTACACATGTAGAAAACACTAACTTTCCAGTTGCCACGGTTGCACAGACCTGGTTAATTCCTACTAAATTCTAAATTAAGGCTCAAAGAAGAGCTGCTGCTCAGTTCCATCCAAGAGGAGACTTTTGCATCAATACAGATGTTCGGCCCTCAGACTTGACAAATAATTTCATCCTCTCAAATAACTCTGTGAAGCACCAGTATGGATTATTTGTCTGGAGCAGCGATGATAGAGCCAGAGCCGCCTTCTCAGCAGCTGCATGTCTATGAAGCGTGTTTGTATTCCCCCAGAAAATTCAGCAAGCAGTAAGCTGACTGATGAGTCACGCCTTGATGCCTCTGTAAGCTGCAAAGAAAGTGGTGGAAGCCGTTCGGCAACACACTGAACCGTGCCACATCATGCCACGCAATCTGTTCCTGTGTAATGTGCCTTTTACATGCTACAAATGTGTTTCACGGAGTAGACTGGCAGTGAGGGAGACTAGAGACATATCTGCCGTGACAAAACTAACATCATCCGTCTCATTTGTTGAATACTGAATGCACTGGCTGCTGCATCACCTCTACCTTTTTTAAAAAAAGGAGAGACACTGTGTTTTAGAGCAGTGATTCCCAGCCTGGGATTCCACCTATGTCTACTATTTGACTTCACTGAAAACTAATCACATAATTAGATTTATAGTGCATGATAAAATGGTTGACATAGTTCAAAGTAATGTATAAATATTTCTAGTTTTGTTGTGGACCTGGAAATCACAAGTTACTGTAAAGCAGGACACAATTTTTCAAAATAAAAGTTTGGCGCTGGAAATTCACTGCACTTCAAAATAAAGCAATAGCACAAATGCAAACTTAACCAAAATGCTGACGACTCAGTTGTACGAAAGCATTGTTGTAATAATATAGTTTAGAGAGAGTAATTACTTTCACCTGGATAAAGCAGCTAGAGTAAAAGTTGCTGTTATCCCTTCAATGCTGCGGTGGCTGTTTTTTTTTTTTTTTTTAGATGATTAGGTAAGAGTGACTTCAAGTAGAAAAACACAGCGTGCAGGCCCACATCAATTTATCAGCAATACAAATGTGTTAACCCTCGTACATGGAGGTGTATGTGTGTTCGGGGGGATATTGCATGTGTACCTGTGTGTGTATGTGTGTGCGTGCCCGTCCTCTGTCGCGGTTAGGCCACCAAACTGCTGTGTTGGCTAAAATAACAGCCAACTCCACTGGTCTAAGCCTCTAAGTGACTCTGTAGCAATAAAGACAGCATGGTTATCATTGACACACTGAGGAGATGTAATTACTGTGCAAAGAAAAAGTAATGGCCTTAAGTCCAACAAGGTAACAGCTTCATTTTTCAGTGTAACTTTAAGCTATGCTTGCTAAAAACTAAATAAATAAATAAATAAAAGTGAGATAACCATGTAGACAATCTGTGCATTTAACCTCAACAACGTGCAGGCATCAATGCACACAGTTCAGCCTTAGTTTTCTCAGTCCACCAGTCTTTTCCCAGTAGTGTTGCAGAGCCTCAAGGTGCAAACTTCAAGTCCACTTCAATGTTTCTTTAGGAGAGAACGCACAACGTTGTGGCATAAACAGTTACTGCTACTGTTAATCCTGCCTTTCATTCTTCCCGCCAACTGAACAGTGGATCTATTCACACAGATTATTAGAAAAGTTTGAGGTTTTCTTTTATGAACTTTTTTTTACTTTTTATTAACAGTGTGTGGCAGCCTTCTATTTGGACGCCTGTGCTTAATATGTGTTTGACTGTCTGTGAGAGAGTGCTGGAGGGAGAGAACGCTTTCCCGCGGTTTGATCTCGTCTTTGTCGTCTCTGTTGCCAGACGACAAGTTTGCGGAGCGCCACGCTGCCTCGCATTTAGCACCACGGCACCTCATGCTGTGAGAGCGTGCCACCTGGCAAGTTGCCACGGTGCATGTTAAAAGGAAAGAGGGGAGAAGCGGAGAGGGCTTCAGCACAAAACATGCTGCACTGTGATGTGTCTTTGTTAAAAACACATCACAGTGCAGCACGCAACAGGCATATTTCTGCATTTAAACAGGCGCAACCTATAAGAAGCGAGTCAGAAAATGCTGCAGTCACAAATGCAAACTGATAATAAACACTCTTTAAAAAAAAAAAAAAAGGTGCTCATTTTGGTGGCCAGTAAATCATATATACAGAACAAGAGGGTGCAACACAATGAAAGAGCACCAGTCAGATCAGAAACAGTAAGAAACAACACACAATGCATCTCAGGAGTCACAGTATATTATGAAATGTTAGTTTTTTAATAATTTTCTTAACCAGAAATGAACAGCGGGCAGAAAAACAGGTGGATGAACACCTACTTTATGATAATTAATGACATTTTTCCCTTTAAGCTCTGGTTCAAACGCTGCCAGCAAAGTCAGGAAGGTGAGGACAGCAGGCCAGAGCTGTGTTAGACAGTTGGCGTGAATCGTGGGGGTTCGACCGCACCACGCACACGGGGAATGTGAGCACAAACACAAACATGCAAGCAGAAATACAAATCCAACAGCTGTCCAGATCGCACGGACACAAACCGCTGTTTGACTGTTTGTCTCCGTTATTTGTATTTTCCTGTTTGATGTTTTAACAGCCAGTTTGCTTTGTCCATCAGACCGGTGGAGACGTTAGAGGGCAGTGAGCAGCTTCAGCATCAAGTTAACTCTCTAACCCCACTCCCACTGCACCTGCTGGCGAAGAAAAGTGACTAAAGACAACTGGCCTTGTTGAAGACATTTTTTCATAATTACATACACATCACATTGTCTGTCTGTAGCCCCTGGTAGGCTTATCTACCCTGGCTATCAGAATCTACACTGTTTGACCTGGCTGAGTATCTAAGATATCTGTTCTGTGTTTTCTGAGTTTTAGGCACAGTGTAATTCAGTTCTGGTCAGTTACTCAGATTCAAGGTTCAGTAAGGAGACTGGCAGTAGCAACTCTATATAGAGAGTGAACAGACCTCCATCTCACTAGGAATCCACATACACACTTATAAAAATGGTAACATAAATAACAAAGGTGACAAAACGAACAAACTTCCTTTAGATCATTAACTAAAAATCAGATGTTCAAACAAAGTCAACTTAAATATTCAGTTGTCAGTTCTTATTGTTCTTTTCTTATGTCCCTTGTTGAACGATTCCTTTAACGGTCTCACTGAGTTGCATTCGTTTCAGTACTTCAGCCAAAATTACATCCGAGATATCAAATGAAAAAATAGAATGAAAGGGTGAATTTCCCTCGAAGAGAGTCTCCTTTACTTTGATTCCTACCACCGCCTTGGAGTGATGACCCTGGAGTCCTGATGAGAAGACTTCAGCTCCACGACAGCAGAAGAATTGTCCCCCAGAATAAAAAACCAGCCTGCACACAAGTGTGCAGAACAATTATCACAGAGTCCAAAACCTTAATTCAGCCTTTAACTAATACAATACTACAATAAAATATCTATATACACAAACACAGATATATACATAAAACACAGCTGTCATGTTCTTCACAACAAACACATCTACTCACACCATTTTTACATCACATTTAACAATTCTGACACATTAAAACAATGGTACATGTCTTATCAGAGTTACAGTAGCTGCTAAACATGTAGCAGTCACTTAGCTTGTAGGCTTCAATTAGCCAGCAGAGTTTATTTAAACAATACAAACACTTCGTCTAACACAACAATTCATATCCTGACTGGTTTTAGTCTGAATTGTATTCAAAGGAAACAAAACACACATTTTAACTCTCTTAGAATAAAGTTACCTGTGCTAACCAGCTAGTTTGAAGCTAACTCACCTGGATAATCCACTTAATTGAGATGAACGCCCGTCTGAGTTTCTTTCTCTTGTCTCTTTCAATTCATTTATATTCAGTAACTCTTCTCACTTACAGCTCCAGCTCTATGGACTCTAGTGCAGCAAATGTCCATTCAATTCATGTCCTCCTTGACTTTTCTAACTTTAAATTATGTTTTTTTCTGCTCACCTGTCTGTTGTGTGGTCTACAGTCCTGGTCGGAGTGGAGAAACTTCAGGTGCAGAATCCAGAGACCTGTTCATGATGCGTTTAGGAACACTGTGGAATTCAGAACTCTACAATAACAACAACCTGGGTTACATCACCATAGGAAAGCATGCGATATATCAAAAACCTTCATCCATACGCTGAAGTGCATTATCAAATACAGTATCCTCCCTCACACACATGGACACAAAAGGCCTCGACCTGTTGCAACCACAGTGACATTGCTGGGTCATGGTTCCACACTCCACCGCCCCTTTGTTTCAGAGATCCATGATTCACACAGCAGCATGGTGTCGAGTGCCTGCCTCCGCTCTCTCCCTTCTTTTCCTCTTCTTCCTCCTTTTCCTCCTCGCTCACACACTCGGTGGTTTGAACCTAATGTGGACCGCACAGCCGTTTGAGGGCTTGTTATCCAAACTGCCTTGTTAGCAGTTCTGATTAATCTTCATTTGAATTTCACGGGAGGGCTAAACTGCTGCATTTCATGGAGGTGCTGGTTTTAGGGATTGGTTGGGGATTTCAAGATTGTTCAGCCTGACGTGACAGAATGAGAGACGGAGGCTCATAGACATCACTCAGCCTTGCTGCCAATTTGGGCTTTTTTTTTTCCCTGTAGCTCAACATTACAAAGGAGACGTATGTAAAAACATCATTTTTAATCCATCTAAGTTTTCTCTAAATATTTGCCTTCACGACAACATCCCAATATAACATCTATAGGCTGAGCTGGGCCATCACAGGAATCAAACCCTAAATGAGCTTTAAGTTTTTTTAGAGTACGTCTGTTCTATTTGTCTTTGAGCACTCAGTTTATTTAATTACACTTTATTATGCATGTAATATAATTTGATTAGAAATTTAATAACGACGCATGCTGTCTGTCACGTCTGGCCGATTCTCTTCTTCTTTCTCCTGAAGTTCTTCTGCTTTGGCACACAACTTCCCAGTGAAACCTTAAAACGTTGTTTGCGAGGGTTATATCTCGGCCCCAACTGGCTCTCAATGGAAATCGCTGGGCAGCAGCTGGTAGAGTTACATAAGATAAACCTGTAAAAAGAACATCTGATGGGAAGAAATCAAAGCACATTGAGGCCAGACACATGCAGGAACACATGATGCCTGCACATGAACTGCTCTGTACTGTACTCAAAAAAAAAAACAAAACAAAAAAAAAACATGCACACATTACATAAGTTCTGATGTGCTTAAGAAATACAAGCATTGATCTATAAGCACCTTCACTACCTTCGATCTCCAGGAACTAAAACCTAATATTACATTACATATGTATTTGATGCAACGGTGTTAAGAGTGACAGCAGTTAAGGAAAAAAAAGCACACACACAACTGAGGCATTGTCATGAAGATGTTAACATAGTCTGTGTCCCTCAGAGGTTTCACAACAGCGATGCAAATCTCCTAGCAACAACAGCTGACATCATCAAAGCCATTCATTGCACAATTGTCTATAAATATCAAAAGTTACCTATATACACATATACATATATCATATATAAATAACACACACAAACCTGAGCAATGACAAATATAAAACAAATGTAAAAATAACTGACTTTAAGTGTTACAACTGTGGAACTGATTCAACTGAAATGCATCCTCACTCTTTTACTGCAACTACTCCTCTAAGAAAAGAGCATCCATTATTTAAAGCACAGCGGAACTTGTTGACACCGTGAATATGCTCGTCGAGTTCACTTTTTTCTTTCCACATGTGCCTCAAAAACAAGGTTTGTGCAGAAAACTAAAATGCGTGCATACATTGTTGTTTGTCACGTATGAGATTCTTGTCATGCCATCTTCATTCTCGGACTACTAACTTCCTCTGAACACACAACACACTCTGATGAAAGTTTAATGTGCGGAAACACTGCTGCTCCATTACTGTCAGTCCAGTTCTGTTAAAAAATAATTCTTCATAACCGCTATCGATGAATCATGCTCATGCTCGGTGGTGGCTCTTTGCTACTGACATTAACGCCACATTACTTGCTTTGAACAGCCAACATTGCCAATATTCAGACCCGTTTATAGCTGTCTAAGCCTCTGATGGCTACAGTAATGCTCGAGATCCAGGGGATTTAGTGAGAACTGCAATCATCTTAGCCAAGAATCAGTCAAGGCCCATTAATTTAGATCATCTGCTAGTGATATTGAGCGCATGAATATGTAAGGTGACAACACAAGAATCTACATTCTTCAAACCGTAGGAGGAATGTGTGTTTAGAGAAAGAGAAGAACTGTAACGTTGCCACAAACCCAGCTACTTCTTTTGCAGATACCTGTCTGCTTATTGCTGTACAGATTCCAGAAAGGGCACTAATGAAGGCCTGCTCTTGAATACATTATGAGTCTCTCTCCCTTTTTTCTTTTTTACTTTATCTAACTGTTAGAGATGTCTGACAGTCAGCAGCCTGGCTGTCTGGCTTTGATGAGGCCTGCTGGGTAATCCACAGAGGGGTTTCTCCACATCAGGGCACAACAGGAGGGAAGAGGTAAGAACTGGGCTGCAGTGGACAAGTGCAAAAGAGGATACACTTGAAAAGATGGGCCCTACTTCAGATTTACGTATTGAGGAATCAGCTCACATGTGTCAAACTGTAGGACGGGACAGGACGGGAGAGGTTTGCTTGCAGTTTTTATTTTATTTTTTTATTTGGCAGGACAGAAAAATGCACTTTTACAACATGTCAACCGCAGTACAGGTGACAGAGGTGCATGTTAAAGAATAATCAACTAATAAGATATTTTAAGTCTAAGTACATAAGTACATTTTAGACCATGTATTTATGACTTCAGTTTGAGTAAAGAGTTTAAAGTGGTACTTCTACTTGCAAAGGAGTACTTTTTCAAGCCAAGTACTCATACAGTATTTGTGCAGACTCAAAAGGAGCCGAGGGGAAGTGTCACGGAGGCTGACAGATTAAGTTATGCTCATAGAACTGCTCGTGGCAACTACTACTTGCCTTGTCATTAGCAGATATTAAATGGTTGCCACTGCTGCCTCCGCTGTTCCCAGTGTGAACATGGCCCCCTCCTGGGTTGGTGACCACATGTTGGCTTCTTCCTCCACCGAGGGCTCAACCGTGCCTAACCAATGCCTGCTCAGATACTCCGGCTAAGTCAACAATGATAGTGGTACAAACCAAAACGCCCCCCACGGCATAACACAGCCTCTTCACATGGGGCCACACAGGCTTGTCAAGATTACGGTGACGGATGAGTCATCTGACCAGATCACTTTTTGCCCACATCTCCGTGGACCGGCGCCTCTGGTTTTTGCACCACTGAATTCTCAAGTGTTCATTCTTCTTTGTAATGAGGGGTTTATTCACTGCAGGCCTCCTTTAATATTCTCTCGGTGTAATTGCACATGGACTCTTCTTGCTGACACAGTCTGATCACGTCCCGCGCTGACACTCTCAGTCACCCGAGGAGGAGTTGCTATTTTTACTTATATATCCCACTGATGCATGAGCACGGGCATCAAATGTGTGCTGCTGACCACAGCTTTGCAACCCTAGCCGCTGACGGCCTTCCTGTAGATCTCAATGCAGACGCCAATTTTCAGTTACTCGTTAGAGAAACTTGTTTTAATAAATTACGTAGTGGCTCAGTGTGACTCTTTGTCACTGTCATTACTAACACCTGTGCCTTTCTTATCACGACAAGTCTTTGTCAAAAAATGTAACGTGGATAATGAGCGACTAAACAGGAGAGCTTTTCCTAAGCTCTATTTTTAAAAGAATATAGGCTTTTGTTGTTGCTATGTGCTTGGATAAAAGATTCCTGCTGAAGCCAGAGGTAGTTTGAGCTGAAGAAGAAGTCACTCCTTCATATGCATCATTTCAAAATCCGTCTCTAAAGCCACCTATTATTATTATTATTATTATTATTATTATTATTATTATTATTATTATTATTATTATTATTATTATAGAAACACCCCAGATTAAGACATTATGGGCAGGAGGTGCAAGTGTAGCCAGCCTGTCCTGACTCTTTGTCTCTGAGCTGAAAAGATAATCTGCGTTGCGTTTCTTGTTATGGCGAACAGGACGACTGCTGTCTTGCCGACTGGTTTATTATCACACATCCGGGCTCTGTATAAAATAAAATAAAATAAAAACAATACAGCAACTTCATAGACCGGTCTCTCACATGCACACCTCAGCGAGGCTTCAAGCCGACTCAGCTACGCTGTGCATCACACTGCTTGTTACATCATACAAAATTAAAATAAACAAAAATAAATCACAGAGTGATCATATAGCTTCAAATACATAAACTCATCTCAAACAGGAATTTTCTATTATTTTTTAACATATCATGGCAATTTTTACAATACCCGCATAAGTTCACCTTACCTCAGCGAGGCTTCAAACCGACTGAGGAAAGTAGTGCGACTTAACAGGAAATGACATCGCTAAAAGGTCAGAGGTCACATTAAAAAAACAAATTAATTCAGAAAATAAAAATTCCCTCAAAATAAAAATCACATATACCATGCACATAATACAAAAATATAACATAGACCAAAAACAATGGATGGATAATTGGTGAAATATAAAACACCTTAATGCACATGTTACAGAAGGACAGAAAAAAAAACAACAACAACAATGAAAGTGAAGCTGTTCCAAATGAGACTGTTTTTGTGCCCTGCTGTGCCGTGTTCACAAGGAAAGAGTGCTAATATTTAGAAATGTTGATGCTGAGGTGAATTTGAGCTGAATTGCTCGATGATTTGTTACTGGGGGTGGGGGTGGGGGTTGGCGGAGAAGTGTTATTCCTTGTGGTTCTTCCGAAATGCATTCTCAAGCGCATTGCACTTTTTAAAAGTTTCTCAGTGTCTTCTTAAAAACCATTTTGTTTACCATTTCCACTGAGAACATGACAGGATTTCGCCTCCAGTCTGACTCCAGCACTTCTTGTAAGAATGCAACCTGCTGTTACTGTGGAGTAACACCACCAGCAGCACACAGCTTCTGATGGAACCCAGAGCTTGCTTGACACAGGGTCATCCATCATCCTCACAGTTTATCTATGCCAATTTTCTTCAGCAATATTTGTTATATAGTACAACAGAAAATCAGTTGGATGAGATAATCGGGACGTTTGCTCCAGTTGAAATGCATACTGTATGTATGAAGTCGTGTGGAAGATGTCTCTTCTGTTCTTGGTATACAGTCCCATCAATGTTGCATGCAGAATCATGTCTGTGAATTAACATCGCATCTCACTGACGGGAGGGAGGAGAAAGCGGGAACAGGGGGAGGCGACAGTGGGAGGAAGCTGGGTGGATTTCAACACTGCTGGCAGCCTCCTGCTGAGACGCTGCCTGTTTCGTTTCAGGCTCCATACATTTGATCTAGAGAAGAACAGGTGGAGAAGCGACAGATAAAAGACACACAATGCGCGATAGATGGTGGGGAGGAGGAGAGACCAGAATAGAAGATAGGCGTTCGGCGTGGATTCGCCGAGGAGGGTTGTTAGAGAGAAAGGTATTTGGAGAGTAAGAGAGCAAAGGGTAACAAACAAGATTTCACAGTGCGTCCTCTCTGCAAGTGTGCAGCACTCAACCAACCAGATTAACACTATTCATTTATACTGTAGATTTCCACACTTCAGAGGCCGATTTGTTCAGGCACCCTGCTGGGTTACACAAGGGCTCGGGCAATCCATTTCCACATATTTAAAACTGTTGGCTTCATCAACCGCATCAGCTCCGTTCTCTCACTAACATCACCCTAAATATGATCATTTGATTTCTCAAATTAACAGTGCATTTTCAGCCATATGTGTGAAGGGTGCTGAAGTCAAGGCGCAGTCTCTGTGCTTCTAGGATCATTTTTTAGTCCAGTGATCCAATAAGTCTGTGTTGGAGGCATGTTTATATGGTGCTCACGCACAGTCCCAAAAAACATGAGCCAGGCATACTTGACTTCACAGAGCATAGCGAATAACACCCTGAGCTTTTTTTTTTTTCTTTGTGGAGTGAAATCAAGCAGATACATGGGAAGGGCAACTTCGTTTGACCGATCATGAAAAGAATGTTTGCAGAACAGAAGCAGTTTTATCTGAATAGAAAAAACTGTAAGGGGTGTTTGAAATCACTTGGGATTAATGTGAACAAAATACTGAAGGTAATTCAGACAATTTAAGCAAATGTTAGAGAAATGGTTGATAAAAGAACGAGAATAAGGTGTTGCATGTGTTGCAGCCGCTCAGTCCGGACCCCCTGGTCAGCACCAAGGGCTTCAGAATAATCTGAGTTGGTGCATTCTCAGTGGTAACACTGTGCAAACATGGCCTCCCTCCACTAGTTTGTGTATCTAAATATTACATGAATGTATCCAAACGATATCAGTTTATGATCAGCCACACAGACTCAAGATTTCCGTTTAACATTTTACATCCAAAGCAGACGGCTCCTCTATCAGCTGTCAAAGAATCCCACACTGAAACTCAAACATTCATTTAACAGCCTTAAACACACAGTAACAGTGTGAGCTGTCTTACCTTAAAATAGATATTAATTCCTCCAATTTCCACTCAAAACCCTTCATATCCTGCATAAAATCCACGACTCTGCCCAGATTGCTGCAGAGCTAACAGCCAATTATCCACTCTGAGTGAACAGTCAGGTTTTCTTGTTGGAAGAAAAAAATAAAAAAACAACTTTTCATGCTGATCCCATCATAAACTCTCACCTCAGTTTTTTGTTTTAACCTTCCACCTACACATGCGTCTTAGTGATGAGGCTAAAAACGGAGTCATTTCAACATGCATTTTTGGTATTCATAATAAACGACATACTCCCTTATCACTGAGCCCCTGTGTCATAAGACCCTTTTTAGGAAGTGTTTTCCTGTAACAGTATGTTGCAGCATACCCACTTAGGTGTCATCCCATTCTGATTCAAGTGTGTACAGTAAAAACTAAAGTCCCCGTACCTGTGCAGCTGCCTATCGCTCATGCATTTAAAGTATCCTGAAAAACGATTCACAGGTAACTGAAGCTCCAACAATCAATTGTAGAACCTACAAAGACTTTTTCTGTGCTACTGCAGAATACCTGGTTAAGAAGTATGACATTTACTTTAGTTTGAGCTATTTTCATCAAAGCAGCCCTTTAGTCACTTGACCTTTCTCTAAAATCCAGCACTAATTGTGTGAGCGTTTCTTTGACCGAGCTTCACAACGGCTGCAGCGGCTCTCTACCTCCCCCCCCGCCCTTGCTGAGAAAGGCTTAGGAGTCGAACATAACAGCAGCTTGACCCTCCGTCTGCAGCTCTCTGCTCTGCTTCTCTTGTGGCCTCTTTTTCTTTTTTTCTTTTTCTGCCAGTTTCTGGCTCCCTGCCGAGTCCCTGTCGTAGTGCTGAAATTGAAATTAGGCATTAAACTCTATTCCGACTACCAACATGCTTTTTAAAAAAAAAAAAAAAAAACCCACCTTTCATGCTCTCTGTCACTTTTCTTTGTGTTGCAGTTTGTGCTCCTGGCTGGTCGCGCTCACGCTGCGCTTGTGGCTTTGTGTGTGCACGAATGTGTGTCAGTCTGTGCATGCACGATACAGTACCTGTTGTTTAATGTGTTCATTTGTTTACTGCACAAGGCAAATTGCTAAAGAACAAAAAGCATGTGGAGAAAAAAAAAAGTCATAGTGGAAGAAATGAAGGCAGCTCAAAGATGAACAGTAATAGCAGTTGCCATGGCAGTAGAGTCATGCTAGCACTTAATTTTCGAGTCTGTTATAAAAGAGGCAAACAGCAGCGTAGTGTCAGACAGAAGTGGAAATGTCAGGGTGGACAAAAAGAATGTGTCATGTACAAGTATTAGTGTGGTGATGCTGTCAGGGAGCTGTTGTGTACAGGACACAGACTAAAAATACTGCCTGTGTTTGTAGAACTAGTGTATGTGGCTTACAAGAACACACCATGAGGCATATGTCTTAGTGTCTGCTTTGTCTGTTTGGATTCTTCATCCCGGTGCACAATTTTGCGAATTCAAATCCAAAACACGGAGTTGGTCGGCAGCATTTTGTGTATGCAACAGCGACACGCATTCAGCCGCCATTATGCATGTTAATAAAACCAAATGTATTAACAACGGGATGAAATGCAACCGTGTAGACTTTGCAATTACAAAAAAAAAAAAAAAAAGACAGCAGAAAGAGCTAATTAAAGTTTGAATATTTAGTTCATGTGCACAGAGACACAATTATTTTTAAACAAAGCCAGAAAGAGACATGTCCTCAATCCTTAGGGGTAAATAAAGTACACATCAGTGCTAATAAAATTCCTACAAAAGGAAAACAGGGATAATGAGCATGAGAAGGAGGAAATTAAAGAATGAACAGCAGCTAAAGTTTGGAGAAAATATAAAAAAATAATGCCTGCTAAACATATCTTAATGTGGAGACATGCTGTCAAAGGATAAGTAAAAGCCTGACAACTGAGATCTGTCTTTTTCATTTATCAAATCAAGAAGTATCAGTTGTGACATGAATATTGACACTGGGAATGAAAGCTTGGCTTGAATTATCAGATCAGTACTCACCAGCCTCCACGATCACAAGTTATTTAAGTTAGGTTGAAATCATGAAGAAGATATAATGGTTCATGGTTAAACTACCTCAGTTGAATGGTCTTGGTCTCAGTTTTTTACTTCTATTTGACTCATTTATTTTAGCTCCAATAAAGTTTATCAACCTCTTTCACACTTTGACTCTCATTTGTCTCATTTGTTTCCCTGCTTTATTTCCCTCTATCTCTCTCTGTTTTACCACCTTTTTTTTTTTTTTTTTTTTGCGCCAGAATCTGCACTGAAGCAACTTCATCCGTGAAAGCTTAAAAAAAAAAAAGGCATCTTGAAAAGGAGTGGCTTGGCAGCCTACGACGGAAAACAAATTAGTAGTTCACGACTTCAAACGGAGCTTCACCAAGGCAACCCTGACTCTTCTGCCAAAGGTTTGCCTCGCTTGCTCCGAGACAGCCTGTGAGAGGAGTTTTAATAAGCGTGAGCTCCATCTGAAGTCCTAATAAAGCATAGTATAGCTACATTCATAATCTCCTTTTCCTATGACTATGCATTTGTTGCCCATTCTAAGTCAAGATGGTGCACGAGAAAAAAGTTTTGTCACTGAACCATGCCTTTGTCCAACTTGTACAGCCACATAAGGGAGCAAATAAAAGTTTCCTGGCTGGTCTGGCCTGAGATTTTAGAGCAGACAGAAGGTAAAAGAAAAGATGTGCTCCAAGTTTCTTACAAGTCTCCACAGTATTCTGAAGCCAAGAGCTTTACTGACTGCTTAAGAAATCTGCCTGAGAAATGTCAGCAATTACTCCTGTCAGCCGTCTTCCTATTCCCTTGTTTACATGGAGACTATACTGCGCTAATATTGATCTGCAGTGTGTAAAAGGTCACCGGATTGAAGATGACAGCAGCCGTAGTAACCATGGAGACTCCTGCTCTCTCTCTTTCTTTCTTTCTGTATGACCAAGCACAGTATCAGTCGACGGGTAAAACTTTGACGCCGGCTGCCTCGTCGCTCAGGTTGGTTTTTTTTTTTGCAGGTCAGTGCAAAAATGTGTGCGTGTAGGCCAAAAACTCTGATAGGCCATGATTTCAGGAATCTCATACTTTATCTGGACATCATGGACATTGAATATACTTCAATTTAGAGGTTTATTTAGAGAGATTAAATTAATAACTGCATGGTATTAATTACAAACTGTACTGTAATTGTTAAGCCATAAAAAGTTTATATACTTATGTTTTTTTTATTATGTTTTGTTTCAGTATTTCCACCATTCTATTTTTACACATTACCCTTTCAAAGGGTGACTGCAGATAGAAGGGGCACCATTAAGGGTCTTAATTCCAGCCATTAGTAAAGCAACATGTCTGTGTTTTTTTTTTTTTTTCCAGCAATTTGCAGCTTCTCATGCACCCTTTCATGCATAATGTAATGGTTTAAGTCTAGATGATCAGAGCGGAGAAGAAGTGAGTGGGGAGACTAGCAGTTCCCTATGCTGTGCTCATCACTGAGCAGCCAGTCAGCTATTAAGTGTAATATGTTCTTAAATATTTATTTGCTGCTCCTGTGCTACATTGGATCTACATGTTTGACGTTAGAGGACATGAGCCGCTTTATGAATGCAGGATGCTGCAAGTGCAGAAATCATGATGGAATCACGTGCGCCGATGTGCCGCTCTGCAAGGCGTTTTCCTGAGACCTGCACGCAAGCTGAAAGCTAGTTAAGCAACGAATACGCCCACTGAGTTTTAGGGATTGTGTCCGGCTCAGTTAGACTAAGCACAGAGCTCTAAACTAAATCCAGCTCTCCTCACTGCTTCACTCATCTTTCTTCTCTTCTCTGTGTGTTTATGAAGTCATAAAGCTGTGATTAAGATAACCTTTTCCATGTGAGGCCATCGTTGCTGCTCTCTTTTTCCAGCCAACACACGGGGCCACGCACAGAGTATCTGCTTCCTGCTTTCCTAATAAAAAATTAAGGTTAGCTGATGAACGACAAGTTTCTCTTGAAAACAAACACCCCCACAGCACTTGATAGAAGTTGGCAGCGCACTACTGCTACTGCAGAGCACTGTTGATGACGTTTGCTGCACTGCCTCTGTGCTATTAGACAGTAAAGTGTCACTACAGCACTGCTCACCTGTCTTCTGGGTTGATTGGCTCCTTGTATGGCTTACCACACACATATTAACACCTATAATCACATGCATCTATTTGCACAATGAGCTTCAGAGTATCCATCTTTAATAGCTGTTAAAGTTTGGATCCTGTTTTGCTTCATGCACCAGTTTTAAACCTGTTGACTACTGCATTTATACTTGGAGACCTAATGAAAGTGGTGCTGATATAGAATACTGTGCACCTTTGGGTGAAAACGCAGCTGAATGTAGCAATTATATTTATTTGCTGCTACATAACTTCCAGCAGTGAATTCAATGTACATTCAGCACTAAGAGTCACCGAGTGCTTCTGAAATAATAACAGGCAGAACGTTGTGTGTGTATACTACTATATAAGTGATTTTTATGCACTCAATGAGGCAGAGAAGTGCTGGAAAGGTGGGGTTTGGTCCATACAAACACACATCGCCATCAGGTGCCTCTGTGTTGAGCTGTGCCGGGTGACTCCACATGATTTACACTATATACCTCACTGCAGGATGCGTTTAGACACACAGACATGCACACAAGCGCAGCGGGGTCCGGCCACAGCTCATTACTGCAGGTTGAAATGGAGCTCGGCGTACACACTGGGATTAAATGGGTAAACAGCTCAAATAGAGCAGTGCGAGCGGATCTCTTTGTCATTGTTCTGTGTGTGTGTGTGTAAATGTGCACATTGCACACGTGTGTTTGTCACAGGGCAGAGGCACAGAGGTCAGAGACAGCATGAGATTAGTGATTACTGACTGACTGACTCACACACACACAAATACACTGGTCTCGCTTCACTGTTTACATGTAAACCTCAGTCACAGTGTGTGTCAAAGCCGTAGCTTGGATATCTATATCCACAGTGGCACGGAGCATTCCTCACACACCACTGAGCGATAGCCACATTATACAGTCCACACAATCCTGTTCCAGCTTTATCAATATCTGGCCCTGCAGCCAAAAAAAGCCGCCACAGCCAACAGAAAAATATGACTGCAGAAGACAGAGAATATTCATCATGGCTGGGGAGGGAAGGGCTGGCGCTGGGGAAACTGCAGGTTGTTTGTTCAAGCCAGACAATGTTGTGTTTGTTTATTGTTGAGGTCTCTAGCCAGCTGGCTTCCCCTTCATTGCCACAGGACAGGAATAATGGGCAGCCTGGCAGTTAGGGGAGAAATCAGCTACTTTTCTTGTGCCCCCACCCCTCCCGCCCCTAATATCGGTGTGTTCGAGCACCGTTTCCTTTTCTAAGCAGCGCCATGTAAATGCTCTTACACAAATTCACAGCTGGTCCCGTGCTGCTGGCCACGGCGCTGCTCCGCTGAAGCTGCAGAGGGAGTTTGTTGCTTTCCTCACCCTGCTGGCAGCTGCTGGGAGACTGCGGGGAGGTTGCCATTCGTGCCTTTTCCTGTCAAGATTTCACTCAATTTGCGCCGGTGAGGCTCTTCTGGCAGGTTTGCCGATATTAGAGCGGGGTTATGTGGTCAGCGAGATCACTCACTAATGGGCGAGTTGAAGAGATCTCACCATTACTAAGGAAAATGCAGAATACCTGCATGTCATGTCATGTCGGGGCCATTCTTTCCGAGGCCATCAATAAATGGCAAATACAAAGCTAGAGGCAGCAGGAGAGTTGCTTATTGTGTCTTAAGTTAAAGCTAGGAACTTTATATTTAGCCCAGATACATGAGACTGATCTTGATCTTGACAGGATTTCATCCAAAACACTGACGGCCACGTCTTTTTTTTTTTTTTTTTGAACCACCTCTGCAGGAAAAAGAAATCGTATTAAAATAGACGTCAGTTAAACTGAACAGGTGTATTACGTGAAATATCCCACATTACGCAGTGAAAAGTAAGAGAGTATTCTGCTAATATGCAGCTCTGAGCCATTTGAACCGAGAAACCCTCACCTCCAAAAAAAAAACCGGGAGGAAAATTGTCGAGTGCATGTGCACATTAGTGCCTGAGCTGGCAAGTTGAGCCAGACTATGGCCTCTTCATGCTTTTTGTGTTCCTGAACTGACAGTGCCTGCTGCCCCGCCAGTGAACTCTTGCATCTGCTACATTTGTCTGTGCAGCTACTGTACTGTAATATAACATGATGGTGCAGACTTTAATTGTATATTTAAAGACTGAAATGTCCTCTCTCTCTCTCTCTCTCTTTCTCAAGCTATAATATATTAGAAGAAGCAGACAGGGACAACTTTTTAATCTCACATTTTCAGCATACATAAACAAATATCCATTTCAGTACTGTTCATTACCATACGGTCACTGCACTTGTAGCTCGGGACATGCCTTTTGGACTTTCTGAAACTTTCTGACACCATACTGTCATGGACAACAGCATGTTTTGCTTTCATGGGGTATTTCTAGGGCATATCCTCCTTGGACGAAGCCGCACCGTGTTATGGTCAGGCCCACAGAGTCCTCTCCTCCGCCTCGGCTGGTCGATACAGCTTGGCAAGCAAGGGGCAGGACATCGAGACGAGAGAATGGTTGATAATGAAAAGACCTTCACCAGATAGCATTCTTGCTGTTCTTTTGTGGGTCTCCAGGGAATTGGTGACAGACATGAGACAACATTTATCCATAAAATGCAGTGTGTTGCTATTTTGTTGCTTTTACTGGCAGCGTCGCCGTTAAAAATGGAGGTTATTCTGGCTGTAAAGTGCTAATCTGTCCTAAATGTTCTGTACCCATTCAGTATGATCATCAGTTACTAGCACAGCTTAGTGGCAGGTCTAACAACTAACTGGACTGGATCTAAGGAGAATCTGTTCACTACTTAATTTAATCCTGTGTTTTGCATGTTAGGTTTTATGAAGATTAGGAAACATATCTTCAAGAAATGGTCGTTACCAAAAGGTAAGCCAGTACTCAACGTGTGTACTATGAGTGATGAATGACATTTACATTTCACTTGGTACAGTACCAACTCACCCCATGCTGACCCACATTAATGTATGCATCTCAATTCCTTCAGGACAAACATACCATTCGCACACTGTTGTCGCTCTACTGTCTTCACCCACATACAGAACGTGTGTGCGCACATTTTCATACATAAACACCAGAGGGATATGAAGTGCAGATTAGACAAAACACAAGCACAAACACAGAGCTGCTTTATTACTGGTGGCATTTAACAGAAGGACCCCTGTACCTTATCCAAGAAAATGTTACATACTGACACGCGTGGAAAGGTTAATACAGTCCTAAACAGAGGAGATGCGTCTGGCTGATCGCCACTTTTATTGCTCCGTGCGGTGAGAAGTTCAGAAAGAGGCGCGCGTGCAAAGCCAGATGTGTTTATGGTTGTTTGTGCTTGTTTGTGTGATTAAAAAGAAAGTAGTCAGTGACGAGATGCAGGAAATAACTCATCATCAAAATGCCATGCCCGTCTGTACCCGAGCCCCAAGGTGCCACTTGATTCATCCACAGAAACAGTGATGACATTAATTACACTTTCTACTTAAATAAAAATATGAATGGAAAAAACACAAAGTGTTATGGTACACTTTTATGATTCAGTATTTCTAATTCTGCTCACTGTAAGTAAAGGATCCCACTGATCATACAGGATGAAGCTCCACTGAAATCCAAATTGTAAGATCTCCAACGTGTGAGACAGCCACTTCCCAAAGCTAATGATGATATCAGGCACCGGCTTTTCGCGGCCTTACTGCAAATGTCAAATGCTAATTTTTCGCATCAGCATATGAGGAGTGATAAATGAAAATGTGTGTACACTGGGCCTGAAACAGTTCAATTATGATGCACAAGCTGTATCTGAATGTATTGATTAGCAACACGTTCATTCAGTATTGTAGTTCTAGGCTGATGTGGACCTGCAAAGGATAAATTGTTGTAGCTGCTGTTATAAAGGTTGACAATTACATTCCTAAATACGAAGCCCTACATGTTAGTGTAGATATGCTGGAATTCCATATGAGAACCGGTTGCATGCTCCTCTACAGCCACCCTCCTTGTTTCTTTTTCTCCTGTGGCTCTGTGTCACTAGGAATCAACTGTAACAGCGCAGTGCGACATCCCCGGGGATTTTATTTTTATTTTTTTAAAGAACCTGTAGAAACAGAGCCATGCCTCTTTTCCATGCTTTTCAAAGAACAACAGAAAACCAGTGTCTTTGGTGTGCAGGGAGCAGAGGGAATCAAAGCAAACATGGCTGTAGGTTAAAGATTAAATTAGGGCTTTTCAGTTTACTGCCTGAGAGCATGATAGCCTCTGGAGATACAGTTTAACAAAAACAAGGCTCGACTTTTGCTTTTAAATTTCATCCACGGTCCCAGTTAGCACCGCTTTGAAGGGCTGTGTGCTGAAGTGGATTCATTCAGTATGTATGGAATGATGCTTCAGTCAGTGTCAGCAGCAGGGGGCAGTGTGCTACATTTGCAGCTAATCAGCTTAATGAGTGGATTCTAATCAAAGACTGGCTTGGAGAAATTTCAAAGGGGCACTACACCCTCGGTTTCCATCTGGCCGTTAAATCCAAAGTATTTAAAAAACAGTAAGTGAGGAGCTGAGCGACGGTTGTGTGTGCACCAGGGGGGTGTGGACGTCAGACGGGGAGATGTCAGGGAAAAACTACTGTTAGTAATTTAACAAGGTGATTTGGAGAAATTCACTAATGGACATTTTATAATTCACGTACCAGGAAATATGTGAAACTGTTGGGGAAAAAGGCACAAAGAGAGTTTGTAATTGAACATTCAGTAATGTCCAGTCACCAAGGCAACCTAATTACAGCTTTAGATACACAGTTTCTCAACATTATAGTCTTGACCAGGTGGTTAGCATCATATTTTCTCTGCTTAGCGTGTTGCTGTCCTCAGTTGTATGTATGAAAATTACAGTACAGTTTGATGATTTGACGGGGAGTCTGATTCAGCGTCTTAATCATGCTTCCTCGGGCAAGACCCCCCCCCACCTCCCCTCCCGATACCGAAATAACCATCCGCTTCTTCATGCCTTCTGTTGACTCTCAAGTTGACAGTCACACAAACAGACACATGCACCAACATGGCTGCTGCAACACGCCTACACACAAAACACGGGTGGACAGACATACACACAGGCCTCGTAACACATCCACAAAAAGGGTGCTCCCCACACATACACACACACACACACACCCTCCCTCGTTTTTCTCTAAATGATTAATCTGCTCTGATTTGGGAGAAATGATTCTCCGTAATGAAACAGACAGAGAAGATGATTTTTTTATTCATCTCGGGAAAAAGCAGGGCCGTGGCCCTTCTCTTCATGGTAGACAGCTCATATAAACACTGCCAATGAGTTTGGAGTTTTCCCATTACCCCCTCACACCCTCTCCCCTCTGGATTCAGCACACTTGGACAGACAGTCCATCTAATGAAGGCCTGCAAATTCATCGCACAGCACCTCGGAGAACCTCGCCGAGAATCTCTCTGTCACCATCCTCTCCTAATCAATTTATAGGTCGTGAGCTGCGGGCTTAGCGAGATGATTATTGTTATGGCGAGGCGGGTGTGCTCGTCGCTCGCTTGTCTAACCTCCCTAACACCTTCAGAACAGGCGGCCAGATTGAACAATAAAGTCGTTTCTGCAAACCCATCCTGATTTAGAGCACCTCGTAAAATTGATACTTATTTTTCTTTTCTCCTGTGCTCACTGAAGTATGATATCATAAACTGCTCCTCCTCTCAGGTTTTTTTTTTTTCCCATTTGGAGATTTAAGGCTCTGGGTCACAGGGGTCACTGAGCAGGGCTCTCTCTGTGTCTGTGATCATCAAGCGGCTGCCTCTGAAGTCTGGAATTCTATTCAGGGAAGAAGAATGACTGGCGATCCAGGTCTGAGTTACAGCCACGGCTGAAAAACAGTGAAGGATGCATGAGGTGGCTTCTGTGAGCGCTATGAACAATTTTCATTTATATGAGACTTAAGTGGATATTCAGGGGGCCTTGTGACTCTACCTTCCAATCACTCTCCAATCTCTCTCTGCTTTCTCTTTCACACATTTTCTGCTTTGCTGTTATTATCTCCCTCTTAGTGAGCTGGTTGCATGCGAGTGGTTAGACCGGGTCAAAAGCTGTCTTATCGTCCAGAGAGAGCGAGAGAGAGACTGTGGCACTTTTCCGACTCATGTTAGTATTTTGATTTCAGTACATACATGTGTATTTCCACGAGAAAAGACACTTGTAAAGAAAAAATGTGAGCGTGCAAACCTTGTTTTACATGAGCAGAAGAACTGATTCTTCCGCATTATTCCCTGCACTGGCACCCACACTCCCACTGTGCCTTATGTGTCAGTGTTACGGTGAGGACATGTGCATGGCTAATGCAGTGGAAGGGACATGACCTGAGCTCGTACACTTGAGATAAGGAGGGTTTGGAAGAGGCCAATCTATTTTTTATCTAATGTGACGACCTTTAATTGCATGGGTGCATACTGAAGGAAGTTCCTAGCTAAGTGTTCAACATACTCGTATGTCCATTACCTCCAGTTTTTATTTATTGTTTTTGATATAACATCTATCATCTCACACTTTTTTCCGTCTTCAACCTGTTAAATATTATTAGTAAATATATTTCCTGAAATGTCAAAAGACTCCTTTAAGCACTTATCAATTATCTATTGTATTGTATTGAACTACCATGACTTCATCCAGAGTTTTTCTCCCTTTGTTTCTCAGTGCAAAACAATGCTAGCTGACAACAGCAATTTGACAGTATATTTGTTTTACTCCGAAGTCACGTTTGATGACGTGAGTTACTGTGAGAGCCTACGTTTCTGGAATCAGCAGTCGGAAACCATTTATCTGAAATGCCAAGCGTGTGGTCCTGCCTCTTGACTGTATTGTCCAGTGTGTCTGTTCACGGGATTAGAAAATATTACACATTGATTAAATCTGTCTTTATGTCAGTGGTCTTTGATAAATGGTGCTCATAAACAGAAATACCGTATCTCTGAGGTTAAGTAATATGGAGATAATATGCAGCGCAATATGGACCATGACAAGCTGGTGGGTTGACTTGTTGGCAAAGATGAAGAAATCAATGAAGACTGTAGAAAACAATGAAATAAGAATAACACTGCTCAGAAAATGCTCAGAAACAAGACAGGATGGATTAAATATAGCACATAGCATTTAAAAATATCCACATTGAAAGGGATCCACTGATTGAATGGATTCATTTCCTTAGAATGAAGTAACCCAACTTTTTACATTGAGAGTCACTTGACTTGAGTGATATGAAATGGTTACAGGCAACAAGGATAAAAAACCTTGGTTAGTACAACACTCACAGAGGGCTGATTGAGATCCCTGGAAACGCCCTGGAAAAATGATTTGCTCTTGACATGTTGAGAGTGCCAAGCAATTACAAACAACATTAAAAATGTAATGAACCCTATTTGCTTCTGGGCCAGAAGAGAAATAGACTGACGTGAAGGATGGAGAGAAATAGAGATGTGCAGATACAGATAGAGAAGATAAGATCGCTCGATGAGGGGGAACAAACACTAACAGAAGGTCTGAAAAAACTGAAAGAGAGACGGGAGAGAGGAAAAGGAGCTCGAGGTAAGAAAAGGGAATAAAGGAGAGCAGAGAGATAGACACAAAGCTCTATAGATTTAGAGAGAGTTCATGCTGCTCTCTAGGGTGGTTGGTAGTTTACATAGAATACTATTGTAACAGAGGAATAGTGGGGCAGAAGTGAGTTTATGGCAGCTCATTTGATATAATTGAAAGTTTGGGATATACAGTAATAATTTAGACTTCATAGGTGCATCTGTGAATACTATTATCTGCAGTAAAAAGAGAGAGTTTGTCCTCTGATCCAGTCGCTACCAAGGATAATTACTGACCTTGGAAATAGTGACTTGATCAGAAAATTGTTAGCACAAGGTCATTTTTTTATGAACACATTCTTTTATCTCTCTCTCTTTTTAGATCTCTAAGGCCTTCTGTAGGGAGTCTGAAAAAAAAAAAAAAGGTGGTTCAAGGTAACTATCTTCTTCCATGCTCAAATTGTTCAGGGCAGAAAGAAATGCTAGTTGTTCCTGGTTACAGTACGTTTGTGATGCTACTCGTCACTCTGCTTTTATTATTCCATAGTTTGTGATTCGTGATAAATCATAAACGTCTCGAAATCTCTGCAAAATCAGTCACCACAAAAAAAACTCAGGGTACAAGCATCTATTCTGTCATTCTATTCAAATGATAACTGACAAGCTGTAGGTGCAACAACAAGGGACACTCCTAATATATTGGACAGTATATTTCTTAAGGGACCGCTTTACACATATGTTCAGTAAGTGTTCCTTAAGTAAAACATCTTGCCACATGTGCCAACGGCTTCTCTGGCCAGAAAACCAACAATTTCCATCATATGAGAGTGGAATAAACTACAATTAGTAGGTGGAAGCATTCACAGCCTGTGAATTTAATTATAAATCAAACATGTACTGCAGCTATCAGCTATATGAAGCATTAAAAGCCTAAAACGGCCTGTGATCATCATCATAGACTTCGCTAGCTTTAGAAGCAACTGATATGTTTAACTGCATTTTGACCTTAGATGGTCCACATTGAATATCAGAGAATTCAAAATGCTATTAATACTAAAATAAAGAAATCTAAATACTGTAGCAAAGTAGGCCCTGGTAGCGTTTAATCATCATGAGTCCAACATCACACTTAAAACAAGTATTAAATTATTCTGGTCTTCGTTCGTCAGACGGAGTAAATTAAGTGATGTGGTCCCAAATGGAAAAAGTAAAGTAGAATGAATGATCTGGTGTCATGTTGGAAGTAAGAAATGAGGAAAGGCTTGGATGAGAGATGAAAAAGAGCAGAAATATAAGCAAAATCCAGACTTTACCGAAAAAAGAAACAAAAAAACTTCACAGGAAGACAGTGAAACACACAACAGAGGAAGAGAGCATGTGTCAAGGATCTGGAAGGAGAGAGAGAAGATACTTTTCCCCCCATCGGATGACACTCAGATATAATTCAGTCATTTGTCAGCCACACAGGCAGTATGCCTGGCTAATGGACTGGGAAGGCATGAGAGACACAAGCTCAGGGAATCCCTCTGTTATCTGCAGCAGACATTATCAGACCTACTTACTGAGAGCTGGCTGACAACAGAGCTGACACCAGGAATGGTATCACAGCCAAAACTGATGGGGAACGTGGCCAATAATTTGAGGGTTAGAGGGAATAAAAGATTACTGTAATCTCATAACAGTACGTGTGATCTGATAACCAAAAATTGCATTGCCCTTGAACATGGATTTAACCCAACTATAGTCTCAGCGGAACAGCTTGGAGGCCACCAACAAAGTCTGTGGAGGTACTGGGCAGCTTCCACATCGGAATATATTATCGAAAATATTATGGAAGATCAGTATTGATTTAAGATGAATTTGACTATATTGAGGACAATGTAATCATACTATTATATTATTTTAGTACAGAGGATCAAATAACCAACCTACAATGCTGAGGTAAACTCATTGCTAGTCATTTGCATCGTAGCATCACTGTTGCTGATGTGACACAAAATGCAGTTTGATGGGTTATTTATTGTGGCCCTGCTGTTCATTTACAATGCACATGTTTTCAGTAAACTTGTGCGTTTGCAACTAAGCTTTGCAACTAGACAGCTGAAATAGTGCTTTAGTGTACTACATAGTGGATACATTTACACACTCAGAACTAAAAGACACTTAAATAAAAGGGCAGAGGTGCACTGTCATAGCTACTCGTGACTGTAATGTGCTGACACTGAAAGTGTGAAAAACTCGATGTGTATCCAATGAAACCACAATACAACCCAGACTTGGGCATGGGTAAATTATGGGTTTATATTTAATACCATCTATTATTAAGCTCAGACGACTTTTAGGCAAGGAAGCTGTTTTTTACTGTGTAGAGATGAATGGCAGAAAATGACTGTGTGCAGGAATATTGTGAAGGGGTATTGATTAGCAAAAACTTTAAGGAAACGCTCAATAATTTCAAGTCCAGGAACGTTTGTCTTATTGTTCCCTCCTGGTGGTTAGGCAGTGTGGCTTTGTTCAATTTACAGCGTCATTCTCAAGCGTATATTAATTCAGTTGTGTACCATCTCCCTCCAAGGCGGTAATTATTTAAGTGTATAGTTCTGCTTGTATTCAGGTTCAGCTTTGTTCAGTTGAGAATTGTATCTTTCATGTTGCAGTGTACATGTGTCTTTTTGGTGTAACAAAGACGCCAAATCAAAGCTCACGTGTCGACAATTCGCACTGTTGCTGAAGCACAGGACACAAAAACAACCAAATTAACTAAGTGAACTCAGCAAGAATTCACTCAGACACTACTACAAGATGCTCAATCCTCACATTGCACAGGTTTGTCCTCACATTATGATTAGTGAGAAATCGCCTACATCACAGCAGAGTTGTAGGTTCTGACCTTCAGTAAGCTCAGACGTCCTGGATCTGCACGCTCACACCGCAAAAAGAGGCATTACACATGTCCCCGTGGTTTTATACATTGTCCACTGGAGGCACTGTGCAGCACATCTGGAGCTGGTGACCAATGCCAAGAAGCTTCAAAGAAGCTGGCATCCTTTGATGCTCGACCGCCTCATCTTTACCAGCCAAGAAACATCCTTATTTTGGCATAAGGTGCCACACCAAGCCAGAGGATTCAGTAACAGCTGGAGCATGTGATAGGTGATCCTAAAAGCAGCAGAGGCATGGCACTCTGGTTGTTGGCCGAAATTGTGAAATGTATTCACACGCCTGACTGAATGTTACCATAAAAGTGAATGTGCTCATAATCTTAGTACTTACTGTGTGTACTGCCATTCATCTGAGATGCTCCAACTGGGATATTAAGTGAAATTCATCAGGCTGACCTAGTTGCATTTACAGTGTAGTAGTTAAACTGATATGTAGATAAATTATATTTGTAAAATGAATGAAAATATACAACACCTATAGTCACTCATCAGTTGCATTGGTCAATCACCTCTTTAATGCTTTTCATGCTCTACAGCAACACTAGCGTTTCATGGGCTACACTCATTTTGTTACGCTGAGGTAAATCTTTGACAAGAGCCTAATAATCTATTTTCCACCTCTGTTATTCCTTCACGCACGTGTGTCGTTATGTACCGTTATGGATCGTAGTGGCAGGTATTCTATAAACCCCAGAGGAGCCCTGCCGCCGAGAGTTTCAGATGAATCACCTGGTAGGTGGCAGGGGTTATTACAGGGAGAAAAACGCAGAGACATAAAAAAATCTAAAAGAGATAAAGGAGATTGATGCCTCTCTACTGGGCACACGTGTGAAAACATGCCAATGACTCTATCACCTTTAGGTCCTCACTCTCTCTTGCTCTCCACGCTCTCTATTTCCCAATCTCTGCTACTTCCCAACTCACAGTCACCCCACTGCTTCTTCACTCCTTCTTTTCTCTCTTCACCTCTGGCGTCTACGCCAATAAATCCCATTTAAGCTCTTGTTGTGACCCCTCAATCATCGCCCGCGACCAGCTTAAAATAACACTGTGGGAATAGAGAGAATGGGGCTCCTGCACAGTAGCCCCATGCCGATGTTATTAATTGTTCAAGAGATGAATATCCCATTACAGTCCAACTGAGGAATAGAGATGGAGCGGGGGTTATACTGTGATTAATGCTAAGTTCATGCAATGCATGATTAATTCTGAAGTGCGAGTGGGTGTTTAATCAAGGCCACATGCGATATGATCAATTATAGGGTGAAGAAAAAGAGCTAGATGATTAGACTACCTTTCAGAGTGTGGAACATATGTCACCCGAGGTTTAGTGGGTTCAGACGTAATGTAGGATTACACTGGTGGTAAAAATGAGCAATATAACCATGGAGCCTGGATTACACAGTTGCTTTGAAAAGATGGGAGGGTTAAGCTATATTGGGCTCATCCATGTGTGAGCTGAGTGTATTCTTCACATTCCAGCAGGGAGAGCAGTATGACTGCACCATATGTGATTACAACTAGGGTGCTGTATCAAGCCAGTTCAATATGGAGTGAGTCACCTGCCTTAGTTTAAATTTCAGTGCGGCTACATGCTGCTGCACTGCTAAACCAGTGATGAACACGTTGCATCATATGGCCATTCTCTGTGTTGACACTTTGTACACTTCTGCTAAAAAGAAATGATTGATTTTAACTTTGATATCCAAAATAACAACCCACACAGGGTGCTACATAAAGAAAAAGGTACAAAAGGCATACTTCAGAGCAGTGCAGAGTGTTTCCATGTGGCCAGTTTTCCACACCAACCATCAGCTCTCCACTGCCTGCTACATGGGGAGAGCTGCTCATGTGAGCGTGCCCTTAATCTGGCCTCTGTAAATGGTTCTGTTGTGCTGTGCCAGCTTTCATAAGAGAGCCACAGAGACGGAGAAACATAGCCCAGAGCAGGACATCATAATTCAGGAGAATAATTGGGGCATTTAAACCAAACCTGGGACTCATCCATGCCAGACAGATACAGGTCAGAGCAGTCTGTCCACATGGGAGGAAGGAAAGGATGGATGGTTAGAGAGAGGATGGGAGGATGTGACAAGGGAAGAGATGGATGGTAGTTGGTGGGGGAGGTGGACAGACAGAGAGCAGAAGATGAAAAATAAATAGTCAAGTAAAGGGTGAGCATAGAATACAAAATGGAAATAAACACAGAAGACTAAAGGAAAAATAAAAGGCAAACAAGCAGGAGGGAAACTGAGAAGAAGCAAGGACCAACCAGAAGTCAATAACAATTACATCTGTGCTTTATGAGGCGGTATATAGCGTGCAGTGCTGCCTTTTTCCAAAACCTTCCATGAAGGTTTGCAACAACTAATGCAGAATGTGAGGATAGCAGTAGTGAATTCCTTATTTTGGTGTGAAGGATGTGATATTTTGCTGAATGAAACACAACTCTCGATGTTCTGACATCTTTGAGACATTAAAATCAGAGAATTAATGATCCTGCAACTATGAGCTGGACCAATCAGTAAAACCATTAAATGATTTTTTTTTTTTCAAAATAAAATTTGTTTTAAGCATTCACTTTGTAGACGTGGTATCATTAGGGTTTAATCAATACAACCACTGTTATTAGTTCTGGTTATCAGTCTGGTGCTTTATCAATATTGCTCACCCCTTCCTTTAATTACACTCTTCCTTTGATAGATGCAAGAAGGTTTGAATTCTACAAAGACTTCCCCTATTTTAAGATTTTATGACAACAAGCTCCTGCCTTGCTTATTCTCAACCTCTGGTCCTTGACATGCACTTGAACTAGGAGTTGTAGATTGAGTAATTAGGCCATACACTGCACATTTTCTTCCATTTGTAATCTAATACTAAATTGAAACATTTCCCCCATTCACTTTTTTTAAATTAAATTTCTCATTTTGACATTTATTCACCAGAAGTTGTTTTTGATTTAGTCTTGAAATCCATCTTTTACTAACAGGCCCTATTCTCCTCTGTCCTCCAGCTGCTGTTTTGGAAGCTATTTACATAATAGTTGCATAATGCATTAGAACCTCCTCCAATTGGCTGAAAGTGTGGTCTCCATCTTCATTACTACCTAATGAAAAAAGTTCTCTTAAGCTGCAAATTTGTGCCATGCTTGTGATTTCAATAGACTTCAACATGATGAGACTCAGTATAGTATTGGGTCTAACATTTCATTATGTTATGCAAGATACATCCATGGATGCTCTGGGGTACATCATCAGTGACGTTCCTGAAGTCCCCAGGGTTTTTGGGTCATAATCAAAGAGAGTTCTCCAACATAGTCGAAGTATTTACTCCTTGTTGATTGAGAGCATTGGGTTCTGAATGGGTCAGTTTAACAGACTGTGCCTATGTCCTTGTTTCACTTATCCACCTGGCTACCCTCCAGTGACATGCAAATATAAAATTAACTACATCAATTGAATCACCCAAACCCCACCGCCAGCATCCGGCCCTCGCTGTGTATCTTCTGTATAATTTAGGCACTGAGACAGCAGAGCCTGTAACAGACAATGTGAATTTGCAGAAGACAAAAAACAACTCCACACACGGGGATTCCTACATGGGTTTGAGAGACTGCTACCTTATGGACTGTGCCACAGCAGTCCCAGACCACAAACTATGGCCATCTGGCAAGTAAGGCAGGCTAAGGCAAACAGTCAAACTTTCCAAGAGTATTTCAATCTAAGCACAGAAGCCCTCTCCCTCCCTCCCTTTCTGGCACACACACATCCAGTAGAAACACATGCTACCCGGTATCACTCCATATTCCTTGGTTTTGTGATTGCTGTGCTAGCCATTCTTAGCCGTACTGACTTTTTTTTATTATATGTAAACACGACATATTAATTCTAATTAACCACTTTCTTAAGAATTCACTTCAAACACCAAGTAGTCGAACTATTTCTCCAGATAACACGTCATATGCTCCCAACTTACATGTCTGAACTGATGTGAGACATCTTTTCTTGCTTTGAGATTTCAAAAACCTGCTGATGTTTTTCCACCTACTGTGCTTATCTACACACGGCTGCCACAGCATTTCCCTCACTCAATCACAATTTGTCAAATCAGTTTGAATTGCAAAGACACACAAAGAAAATAACAATGTTAAAATGTATTTTAATCAAGATTATGTCAAAAACGATTAAGAGCTATTGAACCCAGCTTTATTCAGTTATCGTTTGCCTTTATTATGCCCTTCTGTGCCCATTGTTGTGTGGGTTTCTCTCAAAAAGAAGGTAATTTAATTCAAAGGGAAGCACAAGGAGCTCAGTTGAAAGAAAGTTGTGTGTAATAGCCAGAGACTTAAATTAGTGGGACACCACTTCAATAGGGAATTTAAAAACTTATAGTATCATAAAATAAGTATTTAAAAATGCACTGCTACACTACTGTAACACAATGCTAAATACGAACGGCCACCACAACAGATTGTATTCTGATCACATAACCACTTGTCAAGGTGGTTTGAGACAGTGTGAAAGTGTCCTTGGGCAAGACATTTTGCATAAAAGCATCTGCCATTTGACAAAATATAAATGTAAATCAAAAACGGTGAACTAGTGGATTTATTGGACGAAGTCTTGACATCAGTCTAGCCGTTCTGAGAGACTCTGAACTAAACACTGAACTCAGCATGCTCACAGTGACAATGCTAATATCATATTCAGCAGGTGAGTTTGTATTGGGAAATGTCAGCATGCTAATGTTTGTAAAGCAGCAGTAAACACAAATGAGATGTAAATCAAAGTATTGCACAAGCTGAAAGTTTGAACTGATGATGCCACTATATTAAGAAAAAGTCAGAGGGTCACTAAAAACTGCTGTGTTTAACCTTTCTTTATTAAGTTGACCCTGGATGATCAATATATAATTTACTGTAAGTTAAGGTGGGTTAAAAGCAGACTCAAAATGTGCACCCTAGGGCCTTCCAGTAATAATTGAAATATTAGTGCGAGGGTAAAAGGTCAGCACCTTGTTGCTTTGTCACATCCACCTCAAGAGGAGTGACAATGCTCTCTGTGTGTGTGTGATTTCTTCATTGAGGTTCTTATCTTTTCAGTGACCTTATTTCTGTTATTGTACAGTGAGTGATTATCAGGGCAGTTACAGGTTATTTCCTGCATTTAGCAACACAGATTACCTGTAGAATGTAATTATACAGCAGTATAGGGAAGGGCTGAGGTTAATGCCTTAGGTGGGCATGGATACGTGTGTGTATGTGTGTGTGTGTGTGAGTGTGTGTTGCTTTGTTCAATGGATACAGAACAGTGAGTGACAGTCTCTGCTCAACCCACAATGAGGAGTGCTTACCCTGAGGCTTGGCCTTACGGTTGGTTTATTACCAATCATTATTGGCAATTACCCAACACATTGTCAGCTGTTACCAATAGTAGACCCTGCTGGTGTTTTGCTTTTGCCATAGCAGGGCATAATAAGATCTCATGCAACATTTAGGATGCCCTTGAGCAAGATACACAGCCTCCTCGCTATTGCAGAGGTGCTGCTCATTGGCTAACTGTATACGTTTAGATGTGTCACCGGATAAGACCTGTGGAAGTTATTTAAAAATGTAATGTCGGCAAAGTGCTCAAAGTCCAAGGAGCTGAAATGGGCAAAGTAATTTCAGTGCTGTAACGTTTTCTGCAATACTTTAAATTGATCTACAATATTCTGACTGTTAAAGGGGGGATCCACGAGGCAGTGGGACTTTTTTTTTTATTCTCAGGGCTTAATGGTTTGAATGTAGCCTCACTCCTACTAGGCTCCTCATTGATGTTTAGCACTGCAGCATCACATCGTGTTATTTCATTTTATTTACAAAGTGATCGTGACAGTACTGCAAAAAGTACAACTAATCACATGCTAGAGAGGAATAGAAAAGAAAGCCAGCAGAAAGTGTCAGGCAGCGGCCTAAACAGGAGTGATGGAGGTGGAATATTACAAAGATATGTATATAAATAGCTAGCCAGATAGAAATGGAGATATGAAGTTATGCAAAAGCTGTATTATCCCACCTCTCTGTGAAAATGTTATGACACAGAAACATTGAGAAGAGAGAAAGAGAGCTAGAGAGAGAGGTATTTTTTCATCTCTCTTGGTGCAGCGGCTTAGCAGGGACAATATGAGCAGCACTGACAATATGCTACATTGCTACAGTTCCCAAGTTGCAGACTTCTGCAGAAAATGAGAGCTCCTACCACTAAAATTGCTTAACTTTTTTTTTTCCCAGCAGTGTAATATCCCTCTGAAGACAAATAAATGTAACTTTGTTTTGCTATAACTCACAAACCAAGTGCCAAGATGTTATAATATCTTAGGTTGTATTAATTAGATCAACCTGCCTTGAAGTACCATACCATATTGCTCAACGTTACTACATTAAATTCAGATTTGATGACGATTTAGGCTACTCAAAGTGAGCGCTTTAGGTCAACATCTCGACGGATGTTTCTTTAAGTGGAAGATAGCGGAGAAGCATCAAAAAATCATTTTGAATGGATGACTCATCAAATGTGCCTGAAGCCATTCTGTACTACTCAGCTAAATGAACCAAAGGGGAAATGCACCAGGCAAGGCAGGTGCCTCTTTTCCACTGCTACCGTGAATGGGAATGGAGCACTTTATGGTTACCTTACAGCAATTTATGTCCGTCAGTCAGTGGCTGGTAAAGCCATGTGAAGTGACTGAGCAGACGACAAGATACAAGTTCCAAAAACTGATATAACATCGCAGTAGAAGACTGTGTATTTCACATTAAATGCATAATCAACAGAGTAAAAGACTGTAACCAATGCACACAAAGTAAACACATTACGTGTTACCTTGTGACGTGCGTGATGGCGAAGATGGATAACGGTCTGATTACCTCTGCGCCATTATTGATGTTCCATATCCAACGAATTGTTTCCATTTCACACATTTCACACATTTCACAGAATAATAGAATAATCTAGATGGAAACAACTGCACTTTCTCTTGTTGCGCCCTCAGCTGTCTTGCCTGATTTTTGTGTTCCTTTTTAGCTTTGCAATAATAATGATTCTGACTTGCAAAACAACAACAGAGTACACGTGTTTGTTCCCCAGCTTACAGATAATGCACTCAAGTATGGAGCGCCAGCTGTTGCCTGCAGTACAGTATGCTAATTGCCAGAGTTTTGGAAGAATAGATATGCATAATAGCATACAGTATTGTCTCAGGCTGCAAGATGTAGTGTGTTTTGCGCATGTAGAAAATGCACATTTAGGCATGCTGAAATCATAATATTTGTTTTTTGCTTCGTCTGTCAAGAATAAAAGCAGCTGAAATGATCTTTTTTGACATCATTAGCATTATGATGATTTGATGTTATGTTTTACATTTTATTTTAACCAGCTTGTGCATTTAAATGTTAGTAAACCCTGTGTTAATATCACTGGTATGCAGCAGATAGGCTTTAAGCCCCATAGTATGACACAAAATGTTGACACAAAATAAAAATGATGCAGTGAAGGCTGAAAAGTCTGGTTAAATGAATTCTAGTACATAAAAGTGCATTGCATTTCATCATTGTGACTATTTTTAGAGTTAGACTTGCTTAGACCAGCTTATTGCTAATATGAATATCCTGGGATATTGCGGTTAAAAAAATAATGGAAAAATAAAAATGCAAATAGTAAAAAAAATGTACTACTTAGTACATATTATATTTAATAGCCACATTTATGGTTTTCATGTCAATATAAAAGAATCAATATATAATAATGATCATACATTAGCTGTTTAGGCACCATTTTCTTTCCAAAAGCCTTAATTTTCAAATTACTTAATGTCAGAAAGAGATAAAAAATGTGAGTAACTGAAGCACCTGAACTCCACACCAGCTTAGGGACCTTTATTGCAGCATTTACTTACCCCCTGCTCCCTTAACAACCCCCTTGTTTGCACAGTTTTCTCACCCAACACTTCACCTGGCCCTCCTCGCCGCTGGCTGTTGGGATCGTTGAGGACATGCATACACACACATGCACACACAAAATGCAGCACTATTGATTTGTTGAGCCGCGTGGTCCACCAGCCCTGACTTGCCTTGCCCCTTGGGTGAGACACACAATCGGCAGCGGATGTGCTGCTCCTAAACTGTCCCTGGGCACTATTTCAAATCCCTGTAGATTCATAATATTGATTTGAGCCATTTCTTCTTCCACCAGCGTCTTCTCCACCTCCATCATGTCTCCTTTTGCTTCTTTTTTATCCGACCTTTGTTGTTTTGCTTCTTGTTCCCGGGGGAAATTCAGTGATAAATAAAAGCCAGGCATCAGTTCTTCCTTAAAAAAACTAGGAAAAAAAAGGAAAGAAAGCAGCCACGGAGGTGGAGCGATGGGTGGAAAATCATGACAAGAGTCAAATCTAGTTACCGTTATTGCAGAGGCAGAGGAAAGCACTGTCATGCAAAGAGATATAGGATGAGAGAAAAAATATTAAGCTGGCATGATTGCATCAGGAAGCGGGAGCAGAAATACCCACTTCCATGTGCTGCTATCGCTCTGTCATAGTGATGTGTCAGCGTGGATTCAATCAAACCTGGATGTGTGTTGAATATATATGAATATGTTTTTTTAAACACAAATGGAGGATTGAATTCAGTGCAGTTGAGAAATTGGTTTTGTGTACAGTAGCTGTTTTACATTTTCTTGACAGGTGAATAAAGCAGTTACAATTCTGCGACTGAGTTTCTCCACTCTCCCTCCCCAGAAATTCCTGTCCTTCCTCCCTCCTTTCGCTGACTCCCAATCTCTCTCAGCTAGTTCTCATTGTCAGGCTGCGTAATTGAGGTAATGCGGTAAATGATGTGTGAGTGGTCTCTCTTTTCTCTCTCTCATGCTCACACACACACACACACACACACCCATTGATGGCTGCAGATAGGGCTCTTTCATTAGAGTTGGCGAAGACAAGGCAGCTGTGGCTTACGGGCACAGACGACCTCGCCGTGGGGGAGCAGGAGCTTTAAACACTAATTAGGATGACTTTGGGATACGGAACAGGTAGGGAGGTGTAGACAAGTGGAGGAAGGCTGGAGATTGAGGGAGGGGCAGCAGAGGTGATGCATTTAAGGAAAAATCACAGAGGCAATAGGAGACGAAGACACGAAGAATGACATGAGTCAGACACAAATGGGCAGAGACAGCAAAAGAGGAAGAAGACAGAGGTAACAAAATAAATCAGACGATGTAGCTAGACAGGCAGTGGTGTTATGAGAAGGAAGTTGCAGGAACAATCAGACAGTTCTTGTGTGTGAAGATGGACATATGAGGCTGGACCTGGTGTGACCACACTGCTGTTACATGGGAGTGCACTTGGTCAGAAACACAATTCAGAGAGCTGTTGTTATTATCCGTGACGTCAGTGACTACTACACACACGGCAACTACTGTGAATAGAGCACAAGGTCAACAAGAAAGATCGATGTGACACTCTTGTATTAAGGCCTCCAGTTTCCCAAAATGAGACTTCGAAAAAGTAGAAGTATGAGTGTATCAGAATGTAGGCTGTGTATATAGGTACCCATTTTGTACTTCATAGTCAATTATAAAGTCAATTATAAAGTACATAGCAAGTAGAGGAGCTCCTTTATTTGTTATTTCACAAGGAAAAAAAAGTTACAAACACACCAGTGCATGTAACCTCTTCACAAGAACTGTGTCTTTTTTTTAGGCTGCATGTGAACATCTAGAGTCCATCCCATGGAATTTGCATTACATATACCATAGTGGGAATGTAAACACAAGGTATGAAGTGACAATGAAAACTGAAAGATCAGACATGCACATTTAGACAAAAGACATTTTCACTACACTTTCCCAGTCATTCCTTCATGCCAAGAACTGTAGCACAAACCCATCCATCCATCATCTAAACTGCTTTTCTTATAGCACCGGTTATTCATACGCACGCGTATACACACACACACACACACACACACACACAAAAAAGTAAAACAAGTCTGAATTACACTGTACTCCACAATAGTTAGAAATGTCTTAAAGCTTTTAGCATCCTTTTTCAAAATTCAATATGCTTGGTTTAACTACTGAATCAAAAGATGGAGTGCGGCTGCGGTGCAAGGGTTGCTATGGTGCATACTGACAACTTGACATTCTGCTGTTTGTCAGCTTGAACGGTGAAGTAAACAGAGCTAAACTGCTCAACATACGACTCTGCCTTACATTCCTGTTGTAATGTTAGACAACACCTGCTGAGGGGCTTCGCTGCTTCACTACTGTCAGCCTCAAGTCAAAATACTGCAGAAGCACACTCGCAAACACACACACACACACACACACACACACACACAGAGACAGAGACCTGCTGCTACATGCATATGTAAGATATGGCCACATGGAGCACATCCAGCAAACTGGACACATTTGAAGCCACTTCAAGAGCTTGTGTACTGTATACAAGCACACTTAGTGCACAAATACATGTGTACTGTATGCACAGAGATGCACATGCACGCATGCACTTTGCTCTGTTGCTGCTGTCAGTTTGGCCAAATCACTGCTGGATCGGCTCATCGCAGGAGCAACTCATGGGCTTCTTCAGCCAGCAGAGGACAGATGCTGTGTAGGAGTGTGCAATTGCATGTGCCTGGGAGGTGCCATGTCGATGAGTACTCTGTGTGTGTGTGTGTGTGTGTGTGTGTGTGTGTGTGTGAGAGACAGAGAGAGAGAGACAGGGCCTGCCTAATAGAAGCAGGATGGGGGCTAGTTTAGCTCAGGGCCACTGTGGTACACACAAACACATACACACATCTGCCTGCCTTCAAGCCATCTCCTCTCTCTCTCTCTCTTCTCCACTGTGGCCTCCCTTCAGTAAATAACACCATTCATTATCTGCATGAAGTCCTGAAATCAACTCCATGGAATAGATTGGTGTGTTTGTGAATGCAGCAGATTCCTTCTATCTTAAGAATATGACCGACTGCTGCTGCTGGGGGAAATCATTAGAACTGTAGTCTTCAGTACTTCTGCTAATTGAGCTAGAAGTACTTGTACTCTCATTATTTCTGTGTTTCCAAGACACTGAAAACAGTGAGGAAATCAGCGTGTGCACAATGTTAAGTGTCTGTAATAAACAAAAAGTATGTTTAAAAAATGACACTGGATAACGAGATGATGCAGCAATCAAAGTGTGTACAGCCATGCTTAGCAACTCTGTGGGACTGAAATGGAAGGGTTACTGTGAGATAAAAACTAACATTGGTATGAATGGATTACTGAGCAGGCTGGAGTCTTGGAGAATTTGTTCACACATTAGAATTTGAAAAATAAAAGTGACCACACAGTAATGTCTGAATGAATAAAAATAGCACTTCTTTGAAATGGAAAATGGTCTCAGAAATATTGCTATCCTGGAGATCCTGTGATGTCCAAACAGTTAAAGCCACCTCAATATAAAATGGTAGAGAAATGTCCCCAACCAAAGCTTGAAAGTCACAAGTCTGCACTAAACCTCTCATAATGATAAGCAGGAAATGAAATCCAAAAACATAAGACAGGAAAAGGGGGCCACAAGCTGCACGTCTTCATCAGTTAAGTAGATCTGCATTTTGTCATATATGTCCCCATTATTCCTCACATTTTTAGGGGGCATATACTGTATGAGCAGCTATTTTAATGCATTGCACAGACTCGCCGAAAGATTCAAGTGTGGATTTTTGGCTGGAAAACTCACGAACCTTTACGTTTTAGTTCTGAAGCAATCCGCTGTTTGTTTTCTCGTATGCTCATGGTACAGTTCACACAGTACCTTGTCTCTATAATCTAAAATCCATTTCTCTTTATGACCTGCTTGTGTCCGTCTCAGTTTACTCTTCCGTCAATTGTCACAAGTCTCAGCCGCTGAAAATCCCCACCGCCTCAGTCTGATTCTTCTACCTGCATGAATCACAGTAGGATGGTGTGAATGATGAGCTGCTCTGTGTTGGTGTTCTGTCAGACATAAAAACCAGCTGAAGGTCAATTTTTGTTTCATCAGACCACATATTTTCCATCATGCTCTCAGAGCTTCAACATGATTTCTCTTTTCAAACATTTGGTCTGTTGCTTCGGGTTTCCTGAAGTCCTTCACACCCATTTGGTCAAGCAGGAAGTTGTAGGAAGAATCTGAACAGCTGGTCGACATTAAATATACAGCACAGTGACTCATATAGAAGAAAATGCATATGGGTCATTTGTTTTTTTTTGGTCTGGCTACAATAGAGGGCACTGTTTCCTGGTATGGTGACAAAAACTGGTCGGTGTGTGATTTTTCTGGACTAGTCTGCAGGTTGTGAATAGAGATGAGCGAGAGAGGGAGGAAAAACCAAAGCATGTACTCATAAGTTACATTACATAGAATGGTCCTATATTGGATATATATTTGAAAACCGATATTTACAGCAGTAATATATATAATATATATATATAATATAATATCCAGTACTGCTCATTATGCATTACACTAAATAAAGATAATGTGTAACAGCTTAAGTTTCTTTCCAGCTGTCAGGTTTTACATGTGGCAGAGGTTAGACAGCTTTTCAGATTTGGCCACTCATCTAGAAAACGTGGCTTTATTTGGAGTTTTGACCTCTTTTTTTCCCCTGTGGTCTTCTTTTTCTCTTCTATGGCAAACACAATGGTTAACAGACAAATAAATATTTATAGGATCAAAGTGCAAAGGGATTTTTTGTGCCAGAGTTCCCTATGAATTTTTCATCGATGGCACAACTGCAGAGGAGCATTGGGGGCTGTTCGGGCATCTCTGTGAACCTAATGTCAGGAGGCACAGTGGGCTGATGTCGCAGTTATAGTGATCCAGCTCCGGTGGTACTTATGCTGCAGTGCTGTGGTGGGAGACTCATGTTGGAGGATTGAATTACACAGTAGGCTCCAGTAAAGAGGATAATGAAATGTGAAATGTAGGCTGTGTGGGAGTAATGTTTGAGTTCATGTGTTTGTTTGAATCTGTGCATGTTTTACAGACTTCCCCTCTCACTTCTCCCTGCGTCGTCCACCATGAGGGGTCAGAAGTGACACCACAGGGTGAGAGGTCACGTAGTCAGAAATGAGACATCAGTGTGCAGAACAAAAAGTCGATGTCTCAGAAAGCGGAGAGGCCAGCAAAGGTCTTGTTCCATGACAGAGGTTACAACCGCACTTTACTCGTGGTTGCGTGTGTCCTGTTTGGAAGGGGTCAGGCTCATTTGTAGGCTGTCAAACAGAGGAGCCTGGACAGAGATCAAGAGCAGTTCACAGGGGCTGGTCCTGCTCTCCAGAGGAAATGCATTCTGTTTGATGATCAGTATGAGGAAGAAATGACGCTGAGTGGCAGGGAAGGGAGAATATGGGTGAGGGTAAAAAGGTTTGGGAACGCAAAAAGAGAGAAATAGTATAAAGAGGCACAAAGACAAATGAGCTTGAATGATAGAGGAGAGGGAAAAAGTTAGTGAGAGCAAGAGCGTGGGTGTTAAATTCAGCAGATTGGAGGTTGAAGATGAGATGAAAACAAGATCAACAATTTGAAATGAGGTACGAAAACACGAGTTTGACTAATGGCTGCCAAGAAAGTAAGACCTCTAACTGAAAGGAAGGTAAGAAGAGAGAGGAGGGAGATGCTGTTCTGCTGCCAATGCTCATCTGAGTGTTAATGAATGCTCTTGTATGCCGAGATAAGCCAAAGTCTCATTATCTCCCAAGCTCTGGAAACTGAACTGGGTGGCCACAAAGAGAATGAAACAAAAAACCGTCGACGGTCGAAAGCCTCGAGGCAGCACTAGCTGTTTGTGGAGATCATTATTAGCACTTGATACGAGGCTAGACGTATGACGTAAATATCATCATCATTCAGTAAAACACTTTTGATTAAAGAGTCAGTAGATAAAACAACTGCACAGAATATATGTAAAACCATATGACTTTTTGTTAGCTTACACCAAATTTAATTTCGTACCCTATAGCAGCTCTGTCTAATGCCATATCAGACGACGCCATTGTTCTTTAAATTGTACCTGTAGCGTGCTATAGGACACTGTAAAATGCCACATTGAAGCCAGGTAATAAGTCATTTTATAAAGGCTGCCATGAGTGTTGAGATCCTGGTCATCATCTTGTTGTAATTATGCTTCACTTCAGCTACAGCCGTATCAGCTATAAATTAAAGTAGTGAGGAGGGGAGTGTCATATGCAGTCCCTGGCCTGTCTTTCTGTTTGTAATACATCATGACAGATCTCGCTGTGTCTTTTCATCAGCAGCACTTTTCCCTCATCTCTGCCTCTGAGTCCTTGCTTTACCTATCAAACTTTCCTCACTACACTGTCTTGCTTTCTGTAACCATTTCTGAATCTTATCCCATCTCATTCTCACCTCTCAAACCCTCCACCATCCACCACCTCCCTGTCCTATTCTACTTCTTGGCATGACTGATTGCTGAAACTCGGCTGATTCTCCATCGAACTGCCTGCAAAGTATCCCTTACAACGACAACTATGTCGTCCTCGATACCCAGCGTCTACGTTCATTGATCAATTCCACACTGCAAGGAGATAATCAGTGGGCGTGACCAGATTTTGAAGCATGATGGGTCCGTGTTTGTGTTTAAATGAAGCTGATCTTGCTGGTTTTTAATCAGAAGCACAGAGGACGCTTAATCAAGCAGTATTTTGATGGATTCATGGAATGGGAAACCCATTCATCAAGTCAATTACACATTAATCATGAGCTCACCCGTAGATTTGGGAGTGAGACATGAGGAGGGGCTCCACTTTGTTCTTGGAATGAATAGCAAGCCGCATTATGTAAAAGCCTCTTATCCATGGCAATGCATCTGTGAATTGTTGTACAAGAAAGCGCAGTCTGCTGAAGGATGTTGTTCAGCGAAGCCATTTGTGTGTTTTACAAAGACAAATTCTTGAAGTGGCTTCATTTGATCAACGCTCTGTAAGTTTTAGTGCGGGAATAATAGTCTACATCAAAAGACTAGTGTATTGTCAAGAGTAAAAAATTCATTGACTTTGTCTATACAATAATGCGGCACTTTGAACGCTGTACATGAGATAAGATGTAAATTAAGACCCATTCACTGCCAAGCGGGAACACAGGCTGATATTTAAATATTGATAATCACATTTTCCCTCGCCTTTGGAGAGAACTGTATGGATCATTTCATTTGCATAGCTTCCAGTGCCAGTTAGTATTGGGGTCACAACAGGTGAACTATTCCCACAAACCTAGATCGGTAAATCATTCAGGCTGACGAGCTTTCAAGCTGTTGGGAGTAATGTAAATTATACAAACTAGGAAAGTTGTGGTTTAGTTTTAAATGTGCACATATGTTGCATTTAAAGTGACAGTTTATTCACTGGTAATAAAGCTAATTTCACATCAACTATCAACAACAGTGAACATGAGTGCAGCACCACTAATAATTTTATTTTATAATGTGTAATACTGTGACAGTCACAAGACCAAACACTGTTTCCATGGACACAAGAATATGGCACATGAACCTTTCCTTTAATCTTCCCACCTCTACCATCTGAGCATGCAAGCTCTATAGTATAACACAATTACTCATTAGACATGCTTTAAACTGCATTAAAATGTTTGTACGGGTTTCGTTCACTGAGTTAGGTCTGTGATTCAGACTGTGAGAGGGAGCTAGCTTTGGTGCAGGTGTGAATCCTCATCTTCCTATAAATCGCAATTAACCTGAAAATTGGATGCTTGTGAACAAACTTAATTTACACCAAGATGTCTGAATAAATGAATAATTAAAATAATGAGAAAAATAAAACCAAGTCAATGACTTCTCAAGGGTACAGTACAGATCTAGACTCCAATCGTTTATAGACTGATTGCACATTTTGAGCCTCATCAGGCTGCTTCAGGGGGGCTGAACAATATCGCAGGCCTCCTCTGGCTCATAGAACATTTTCACCATACTTGATTACAGATAACATCTACTTCTCCTAAAAAACACAAAAAACAATGGTGCATATGACCATACTGTGTGCACAAATGTGTGCAATGTTGCATGCATCAACATGTTGAGCACACATAAAAGCGGAGAGGAACCGTGGGTAACCACGGCAAGAAGAGTCATGTATTAAAAATGTGCCTAAATGCTGTTAAATGGACTTAGTAGCAGACATGTTGGGCGGCCACATTTGTCAGAACCACTTCTGCATCACAAATTAGCACAGACATGGAGCATTATTTTTTAATCATGGAAAACCAATTCATCATCCTTAGGTGCCCTTAATTTAACACGAGCGCAGTCAATCATGGAAGTTACATTTGAGAGAGTGGACATTGCTGCAGATTGTGTTTAATAGCTGCCTGTTTACCTGCAGTGTGACAGCATGGACTCAATGCTGGGATTATTTCTTTCAAAATGGACCAGTCACCAGGAACCGGTTTTAACAACAGGTACAGGAATATGAGCAGCTTCTGTATAGTTATCAGTCAAATACATATCTCATAGTGACACTACAAAAATAACTGTTGCCTCTTTTAAAGACAACTGAGGGCGGGTAAAATATGGTAACACCTACAACAAGGAATTGTACTTTACAGAAACTTGGGTTAATAGATGTGTCTCTTTTGCTTGGATTTGTTTATCAAGGCATATATTATATTTTAATGATTCCCACTCTCAATCAGCACATTTATGGAAAACAATTAAGCTTGAAACATGTGGCTGTTGATGTACAGTTGGGGACTACAAATAAAAGTATTCTCATTTATCAAGTGGTTTCAAATCTCCTTTATGATTATGATTATTAGTGTGATAGATTTAGTAATTATAATCAGAATACCTGTGTAGTGATTTAATTTGAGGCTTCTGTAGGATCACAGTCAGTCCAACTGTAGCTGGGTGCTTTCACCCTCCCCAACATTTTAAGCCATGAATGGTTGCATGTTATTGGCCAACGTTAGCCAACAGATATCTCTCATAGAACCCTTTTCTCCTCTGGCAGTCCCCAAGACCATATTTCTCCTGTCAGTTCACGTCCAGACCTGGAGGAAGCCAGCTGGCCTTTCTCAATCTCTGTCCCCAGCCAGAAAGCCATAGGGCTCTCTCAATCCACTGAACTGTTCTAGCCAGGAAAAGTCACAATTTTCTCCATGTGCCAAAACAACAACAACAAGCCATATGCACATTAAGTTCTTGATGCATGGCAGAGCTACAGAAGATTGCATGAAACAAAAAGCCCGGTAGACTAAGCCATTACTTCCAGTTTTAATACAATGCTTTTAAGTGTAGACCCATAAGGTGCGATCAAGCCAGGGCCATGAAAACTTATTGGCTAACCATGAAAGTGCTAATGACTTAGTTCTCTGTGAAACTGCAGCTACACTTGGGGAAGGTTTATCTGCCTTTCCATTCACTCCGCTTCACTTTCTCTTATAGATTTTTGCCTGCAAATCCTCATTGATGTGTCTATCCACATAGCCTCAGAAGCCAATCAAGATAACCTCAATAAAGTTGGACCACACGAGTCAGACAACTCAGACCGAAACTGCCGAAAACTCACTGCTATCAAGCACAAACCCACTTCTGCATTTGAGTGGGTAATGAAAGAGATACCTCTAAGTAAATGAAAGATCATAGATCATCAACAAGGGATAAAATGTAATCTGCTTTGCAGAGAATTGGGTTGACAAAAAAAAAAAACAAAGCGTGATTATGTAATAAAGAAAGAAATCAAGATCTGGTGACACATTGTTGAAACATGTTGACTTAGAGATTTTCTTTACTCTTAAGACTAAAACACAGTTTTGGTTTTATTCCATTACTGAAAACGCACATCTTCCCTCAATATGAATATGAATTCTTCATCCTTCTCACATGTCGGACTACATAATCCATTCACTTGGAACATAATTTATTCTTCTGTCAGTTGACCAGCCAACAGAATGTTGAGGTGGTCCAGGGACCTGACTTTGAATAATGGCTATCTACAGCTCCATGTAGATAAGACTGGCCAGAAACATACTGTAGTGATGTATCTGACCGGCCAAATGAGACCGGCTAGTTTGCTCAGTCGCTGAGCTGCACACAGAAGAGAAATGTATATGTTTCTGCAGCGACCACTCGCTAGAAATACTCTGATGATGGGTCTCTATTATGATGGGTTGGACTAGTGTTCTGCCAGCACTGTTATCTAGTCACCTCATAAACATACAATGTGACTGTGAGATTTCTAAATACATGATTTAATTTGACTTCTTAAATGTGGCCATTCCATATTATTCCGGTTTAAAGGCTTTTCAAATATGTCATCTCAGAATAACAATGGCCCTAATGATCTTTGGCAGAATGGGGGTTTAGTTACAAATTAAGTTGATTTGAGTGAATTTGAAGCCAGGACCTCAGAGGCAATCACAATAAAGCATGCTGATTGGCAGGCAGCACCAGTTCCTGTAGTAAACCTGCTGAGAGGTTTTTCAGTCAGTGTGTCACTTTAGATGCAGCAAACAGGCCTGGCTACAATGAATACTAATTCTTTGCTTTCCACTGACAGACATGCTGATGGATGTATTTGACCATTAGATGGAACCAGCTTAGCTATACTTTCGTTAACTAATTTAAAGTGATTAAAGACTGATGAAGAAGTAAAAAAAAAAAAAGATATGAAAGTTTTCAGATTCAAGCAAAGACTAAAAACATTTGGACTGATGATTGGACAAAATATGCGCTTTGAATATATTACTTTAGCTATGTGAAAATGTAATTTTGTTTTATGGATAAAATGATTAATTCATCAGTGAATGTTTGACTAAATGAACTGTAAAATATCTCCCTCTCCCAGTGATAGTTCTAATCTCCCTTTAAATGATAAAAAGTCACCCTCTAAAAACCACCAGTCAGCCAGTGGAAAATGTGTCTATTTATCATTGATTGTGGAGCAGTGACAGATTACTTTAACTGTGTCTTTGTCCACAACAGCGCCTGGCCTACATTAACTGGAGAGGGCACTGGGGCCACACAGATGTAACTGTTTGGAAATGGCCTGGGGGTTTAAAATGCCAGGGCAGAGTAATTCACCTCCTGCCATGACGGCCGCCTGCTGTTTAGATCCACTGCCCGACAGCTGTCCTAACTGGGTTTGATATGAGAGGGCTGGGGAGGCTGAGACAGACAGGGGACAGAAAGATGGAAAATGATGGAGTGAACAAAAAGAAATGGAGAGGATGACTGCTTTCTATAACCAAGGACAAAGTCCAGATTGGAGAGGCGTGTGTATGATTGACAGTGCTTTGCTTTTGATCGGTCAGGAGAGAAATGGTATAGGACAACGTTTGTGTGTGTGTGTGTGTGTGTGTGTGTGTGTGTGTAGCTGGGAAACAGTCCCCATGGAGACAGCTAAAATAAGCACTGAGTGAGAACAGGGGAAGTGAGCACACGTGACTGTATGTGTGTTTGTGTGCGTGTGTGAGTGTGTGAAGTGGGGGCGAGGAAGGTGTACGCTGTGCACAGGTGTGACAGTGATGTGATGAGACTGATTTTTGAGTGTTTGATCTTTTGGTTCTGGTGTGTGGGAAGATGTTTGTACTGCTTATAGAACCTCCTGAATAGGGCACATATAGTATACAGTCTATGTACAGTACATATCATCTGTTAGTGGGGTGCTTGTTTTGCACAATGCTAACCAATTGGAACCCTATTTATCATCCAGCACACCGGGATAGATTTCTCTTCTCCTGAGCTGCAGTACACACATACAGTACTAACATAAAGAGGAGAACTGGTTGCACTGACAATGACTAAAAACACTTCTTCTATCTTCTACTCTGCTTATTCTTCAATGCATGGTTTGCAGGTGGAATTCAGTGTCCACAATGCAAAATCTATTAAATATTCACGACCAAATATTATATATATCTATGAGTATTTAGTACCGTGTAATTCAAGAATTATGAGAGATTAAATTAATGTTGCGTTGCTCATCAGTTTAGTTTACCCCCTCTATTAAACCAGTACTTTGCTGATTTGGCTGCTCAGTGATGAGGCAGTTTTTTGTTATTCAGCACATCCTTTTTCCTTAACAAAACATTGAAAAACAAAGGTCCAATAAAGGTCTTCAATATTTCACCTAATTTCTATTGATGTTTCACAGGTTCATTCATGTTATGACACAGATTAGATCAGTCTGTAATCAAAAACCTTCATAAAACTGTGCCAAATGGACATCTCATTGTCCATGCTGCTAAATGGACATTTTGTTCCCAGATAGAGTCACAGGGCTGCAATAAAAGACAATGGGTCATGGAAAAGGGGGGAAAGTCTTCCAGAAGCCTGTGGGCGCCCAGGCCGCTACACTGCACATGTACATGTAATCTAGTAATTATTGTATCAGAGATTAATGTATCTAAAAAATACACCAATCAGTGAAGTAATTGAACTCTAATGAGTCATCTGATGGTTTATAAATGATAATACAGCATAAGAAAAATCTCAATTAAACTCAAATTTGTGGTATAGAAGAATGGGCTGGTATATATTATTTATCCTTAAAATGTATTATTAATGCAGGTTAATGGATGAAATGGCCACAGCACATTTTAAATGGTGGGCATTAAATGAGTTTTTTTGCTGTATGTTTTTTTTGCTATTTCATGCTGGTCATCGCAACAGCTTTCGGGTGTATACAGTTTATTAATACAGGTAAATAAATGGAGCAGCACTGATTTGAATTGATTTTTTTTAATAAACTCCCGGAATGCTTTTACATTGTGACTCAGCAAATGGGCCATGTTGATTATGCACGTCGTGGTGTTTGATTGATGTTGAATGATAAGCTGGACCATTTCATTACCACAGTTTATGAAGGCTCTTTTTTTTTTTTTGCCTGACTTTCTGCATTACCAAAGGAAGGAAGAGAAGAAATTAATCATATTTTGGGTTCCTGTTTACTAGCAGGAGCAATGAAACCCACACTTTTTTAGTATAACAAGCTAAAACAATTTCTCGCAGCACATTTTAATCTGTTCCATTGAAACACCCCCATCAGCACCATGTATCAAATTTAACTGCTAGTTGGCAAAGTTAAATTTACCACCGGGAAGTTGAATAAAATAAAAAAAAGTGGCTACAGGTGGTGCATTAACAGCTAGATAGATGGCATTTAAATAAAGATTCAGGCTCATGTCGGCAACTTTAAGCCTTTGTGGTCATTAAAAGACTTTGGGAGAATGTTATCAAGTACATTCACTATTACAAGTACTTTCTTGAGTATACGTCTGACAAAGTCATTTCACACATCCATATAGTAAAAGCAAACCACAGATAAAACAAAAGGAGTAGAAACCTAATGAAAACAATATACCACATGAAATATTCTGTAGCGGCTCAGACAGATGCTGGTTATTAAGGCAAGTTTTTCAGCCTATGTTTAAAAGATATCCAGCTCCCCACAGATCCTCAGGGAGGTTGTTGCAGTGGCTATAGAAGCAGAGGATTTCTGCTGCCTCAAGAAAGGTTTCTGTTTTACACTTGTGTCTGTGCCCACTGGTCCCAATGGGCCTCGCTTTGTCTATTGGACATGCAGCACTGTCCAGGAACACAGTTCTTAAGTATACTGTATGAAATGTTATATATTTCTTTGACCACACTTACAATGTCTGGATCAAATATGTGTGTTTTAGCAATGGGTGGGTTCACTATTTGAGTACACAAAGGGGCAAATATAATAATTCTGTACTGGGGACTACTGGCACAATTCAAACCATGCTGTCCAGGGTGTTTCCCTGCCGTCTGTTCAGTGTATGCTGGGTCTGGCTCGAGTCCCCATTATGATCCTGAACAGAAACTATTGAGTAAATATGATAAAGGAATAGTTTGAATCAAAACATCAACAATGTGGAAAACAGTGATGGCCTCAATAATTGTGAAATGGAAGCCAACAATTTGAAGCCACCAAGACTCATTCCAGATTCGACTTCATGTCAAGAGTAAGTCCTCAGAGCAGCACTCCATCAATCAGGCCTTTATGGTAAACTGGCTAGATGGAAGCCACTTTGAGTCAAAGGCATATGGCGGTCTGCTTGGAATTTGCCAAATGGCATTTAAAGGACTGGGAGCGTGAGGAAAAAGATTCTCTGCTCTGATGACACAAAATTCAACTCTATCTGGCAAACACCGATCACTGCGCATCACCTGCCGGTCCAGAGTGCACACTAGTCTAAAAACATGTTTTCCCATCGTCATCATGGGCTATTGAGTGCTGATGTGCTGACAAAAATTGCAGTTACATTCAATTCAATTATTACGAAGTAATAGAATGTGCAGAATAGTGAAAGGGTCTGATATACTGAAAACTGAAATGTCCAACAGGTACAGCTTTATTAGCCTTTATCAATTTTAATCTCAGCTCAACTTTAAATTAATTTCACTTAAATTAAAAAAAGTTTTTTTCCTGACAGCAAAACCATACCCAGGACCCCAGACAGACAGTCCAACAGGTCAGTAACTGAATCACTTGTTATATAACTATCATTTCTTGCTCATTTTGTTTGCTACTGTAGCTTTAATGCTGAATCGATTTATCCTCATTTCTAAGTATATGCACGAGGTGATGGATGCTTGGATTTGTATTGATTTTTTAGACAAACATTCACCATCTTTCTTCTTTGACTCTGACGTTCTTCTAACGTCAATCTATATTACTGGCTTTCTCTCGTCTTCACTCTAGCTCCCACTCGGCTGATCTCCTGCTCGCTTGCTCACGTACCCACACAATTTTGCCATTCTGCCTGGGCAAACTCCTTCAATCACTGCTAAACCGTCCTGTAAAACTTACCCAGTTGTTTTCTTTGTCAAACAGAGTATTCCCACTGTAGTTCAGCAGCTGCTATTTAAAACGAGTTCGAACACTGTATGAAAAGAGTATCAGCATAACACCTGCCATCATTTCCAAACACACAGCTTCAAATGGGAGGCAGTCTGGTAGAGAAGCACTTGGCAAACTGGCCTGAATTCCATTTATTTTTTCTTTAGGAGCTTAAGGGACAGATGCTGCATAACGTCTTTAATTGCAACCTTCTGCTCGTTAATTTAGAAGATATGTTTCCCAATGTAAATGAGAATTAGGCTTGTTGGAGGAGGGTATGTGCGGGAACGAAACACACCCCGGGGAATAATATGTTGAGTAGGTTGTTTATTGAATCAGAAAACTGTGTACAATTTGCCCTAACACCCACTTCCTATGGGAGTTACCTGACACCTGTGGCTCCTTGTATTTATTATTTCACATTACTCATCATTAAATCATTTTCTTTCTTATGGCACAACATCTTAAATGAATGTGAGGCTTTGCTCTCACATACTGAGCTGCGGAACAAATGCCTAAGCTCACTTGAACGAACCTAGAGTGACTTAATAGATGGTATGTCTGTGGAAGTAAGTGAGTTTACTAGCAGAAGCACAGAGAGAGAGGAAAAAGAACCGCTGGCTAAAATATATGTTGAGTAGCAGTTTGTGTTTGACACCCACTCGGCTGCACCTGCTGCATTGTGATCCTTGACAACAGCCACACAGTGTTTGTAAGATGTTTTCATCCATATGAACAGTATCAAACCAGTGGAAAACATTTACTTCCACCCACTTTACTAAAGTAAAATATATTTTGTCAGCCCAACTCAATTTGTAGGTGCTGAGTTGGTTAACTGGAAACACTATGAACTACTGCACTGCACTGCGTCTAAAGCCACACAGGTCTGCTTGGAGCGCAACAAGGTCAGCAGCTTTTTACATATGATTATGTAAATTTCAAGCATATTTATATTATATATTTAAGGCAGGTAACTTGCTCTTTTCATGGCGAGGACAAGAAAAACAGGTGTAATTCATAACATTAATGACTGATCTGTTAAGTTTTAGGGTGCTGTCAGTGTGCTCACTGGCATAAGACATTTATGCCACAGAACCGCCATACACTTCCTATTGACAAGATCCACTGTGATAAAGGAATTTATTTTTCCATATTTTGACTTGCTTATTAAAAGCAAACATAACCTACACACAATAAAAGAAACATTCAAAGAAAAATAAAAGTTAAACAGAGATATGGCAGAAGATGTCAGTTAAATCCATCCTTATACTGGAGGTCTGTAGCTTCTTTATTGCAATATTATTAATATTATTATTCTAATTTAATGCACGCAATTAAGAAACTTGACTTAGTCCAGTAGCTGTTGTTTTCTGCACTAGCACAAGTGAAAAAAAAACGTGCAGCCTCCCTTCCCTTGTAGTAAAATGTTTAGCACAAGTCCGTCTTGGCGAGACTTGGGCTCAGTGAACTCCATTAAAATCAACAAATGGCACTGGGCCTTGACTCCTACAGCTTTTCCTTTCGCCTTGCGCCTCAAAGCACATCTCTGCAGAACAGAAAGAGTTCTTTTGAAAGGATTTTGTCCAAGGTTACCCTGACCCTTCACTCCTCAAAGGGCCAAGTCATTTTTTCCCCCAGTGACTGCTGGAACAGTGAAATTGTTGAAGGTGGTGGCGCTCACTCAAATTTAGCAGAAAAAAAAAAATGACACCATTTTCTTCAGGCTATGGTGAACAATAGTTAATAATAATAATAGTTTAAAATAAGCAGGAGGAAAAGGCGATGTTGAGATTGGCTGGAGAAAGAGTTGGAAAAAAAAGGATAACCGATTGGGCCATGGAGAATCTAATCTCTGTGCCTGTTATTATGTTATTATGCAGAATATAAACATATTTTTTTAAGAAACAGGAGTGCATTGTGAGTGCCAAATGGGCTTTTTCATGAAATAAGAAGTGATAGAAACTTTTCAGGTTTTTCTGGATAACCCTGTATGCAGCGTAGCTGCCGTGTGTCTACTTTTTTTGATTATGTATTTGTGTGGCTACATGACTGAGTGAGCTTGCATGTGTGTGTGTGTGTGTCTCTGTCTGTGCTAAAGCTCATCTCTTTAATGGGACCCATCCTTTGTCTATCACTGACAAGCGTGACCACTGTCCCAGTCCCCCTCAATGTAGTTTCATGCATGGTTGAAACTAATCATCATGCATGTGGACATAGTGACACTTTCAAACGAGGAAACGATGGAGGATTTTGTAGTGGCATGAAAAGGAGAGCCCGTCACTTCTTCCTATCTAAAGAAAGAAATTAAAAATAGCGCTGCTTAGAAACACTTCTTGCTCAGAAAGTCTAACTTGAGCTCTTTAAGTATTATTTATTCTAGTGCTGTTTTCTAAAAGTTTATTAATTGAAGTTAGAATTAGACAAATCAAGATATAGCTTTGCTGACCTCAAATAAAAAAAAAGTCTGATTAAAGACTATTCATCCGCAAGAAAAACCAATAATACTTGCCCATGCACCTTGTGTTTTTTTCAACTGCGGAAACGTGTCCACTCACCTATTTAGGCATTATGCTTTATTTCTGTCTGCATACCTGGCAGTGTCACTACTGCTATTTGAGTTGAGAAACACCATTCAGGAACCCTCCCTGGTGGAAATAACCTCACATTTATGAAGCTGAGGCTAGTGCTTATAGTGGTGTTGCCTGGCAAATGGCCAGCCGCTGTTGGCAAAGCAAATACAGTCCCAGCCACTCTGAATTGATACTCCCAGCTGAAAGCCTTTCAGCTACCAGCCAGTTCCCATCCAGTTCGTTTCCCAACCAGCTTCCAGCCACTACCCCTCCCTCTCCAGCTTCATAAGGCATGTCTAGATTCCCCATTAAATGCACCTATTCATGATTCAGCCAGGCTCCCCGGAGGGCCAGGTCCACCCATCCAGAAATATGGCCTTTCCAAAAAGTATTAGTAGTAAGATGATTTTTTTTAATCTGGTTGTTGTTTATCACTAACATTAGGCTCCTACTGTTCTCGCAGATGTCGTTTTATTCTACATTTTTCCATTTATGGAAAGTATAAAATGAGGGCAGTCAATCAGCAGGTGCAGCAACAGTACTAGACTCAGCTAACAGGTAATACTTCTAAACTAGTGCTAAATTAGGGGTTTGGCAAACATGGGCGGTTGTATTCAGTGGGATTCAAAATTCAATGAACCTCATGTCCATGCAGCTGTCTGAACAGGCCACATACTTTGATGCTTCAAGGCTGCGTGTCAGTGTTGCTCCTGAATGCATCCTGTGTAGACAGGCACAAAGCACCAGAGCTACTCCTTTATTTACACATTGCTCATGCTTTCCCTTCTCAGTAGACAATGTCTAAGAATATTTTGTTCATTTCCAGCTTCAAGTTTGTCTTTTTATTAACTGCAAATGAAAACATTCCTTGGACTTCCCTGATTTTGTCTCCCAAACATATTTCTTTTTGTAATTATTATTACATAATTTATCCCTACAATTTATCACACCTAAGGCACAATTGTCCAGCACTGACATTTCTGCCTGGCGTGATGGCATATTAGCATTATTAGCACTTTGCATATTAGTGAATACCAAATTACAATAAATAACAATGCTGGAAAACATACTGTACTGATCAAACAAAAATAATAGACTTCGACAGAGCTTCATTCCACAACTTTGCCAGTGCTGTTTTGTGAGTCTCATTTCTTGGGAAGCAATGACAGCTTTTCTCCACAAAAAGAATAAAGGAAAATAAAGAAATAAGTTATAAACTGTAGCTTTAATGTTTGCTTCCAGGTCTGTTTGAGAATGCTAAATGGCAGCAGGAGGAGAACTGTGACTGGATTTTATGATGCAGTCCAACGACTGAGGTGCCTTATCCTGTTCTGGAGATTATGTTTGACATAATCAGATAATTATTATAATATGGATGACTGCATATAAATGAAAACATTAATGGGATATTCTTTTCCCTAGAATCAAAACACGATAATGAATGCATTTAAACAAAGTCATTACTGATTTACCAAACGCATTGTAGTCAAAATGAATTGTTTCTTCCTCTCAAGTTTCACAAAGCTAAAGGCAAAGGGAACAGACACATTTCAGCAAAAAAGCACATCGGTGTTTGAATCGAATGAAGAAACAGTTCATTGCCAGGTACAGTAAAGGACACACTCCAACACTAGGAACTAGTCTTCATGTCAGGTGCAGACTTAGAATTAAAGATTTGAAGTCAATGGGGAACAAAAATGTGCCACAATACCAAGGTTAAATTGGGAATTGGGGCACTGTTCAGCAGGCTGACTGCAACGGGGAAGAAACTGTTCTTATGATGTGAGGTCCTGGTCCTGATGGACCGGAGTAAGAAGTATGAATGGATTCGACGATGGCTGTGTAGAGACTGTGTAGGGACTAACATTGTTAGTGTGTCCATTAACAGAGGAGAGAGGAGGCCAGTGCTGATGGTCCAGGAGTCCGAGACACGTTTACCCAGTCTCACAAACTGCCGTCTATAACGCTATAAGACCATAAATGTGTGTTTTAATCATGTGCTTGTGTTTTAATCACTTGAATGTGCTTGTGTCTCGGAGTGATTACTCATTTCCATTTGCAATATCTTAGGCTTGATGGAGCATGTAAAAATCAGTAGTATATAGCACTTGCACAAGCATGCAATCATTTGACATGATGCTGTTAGCATTGAGTACAATGGTATCTTGTTTAGCTAATTCAGCCATCAGTGCATACATGGTAATAATGATAATGATTCATAGAATTAGTTTAAGTCTTAATGAGTACCACCTTAAGGCAAATTCAAACCTTTATTTAGCACAACAAACAGTGGAAAGGTCGGAAATGATGATATTTATACACTAATTTCTGACTAATTTGTGCATCTTTGACCCATTTAATGGCATTCAGCTGCATGTGAGCTGAACAACACCATTTATAGCTGCACATTATGCAAACATCGGGAAATCGGGAGGAGTTAATGATGGGTTGCTGATTTTGCGTTTTACTCTTTTTTATATGTAACAACTATACTTAAAATATGCTGAGAAAATAAAAGAGGTAAAATATCCTGTTTTCTGCTTGGACAATTACAGTGGCAAGAAAAAGTATGTTAAAGTATGTTAATGCTAAATGTCTTTATTGAGAAAAAACATAAACACCTAGTGGAAAAAGTATGTGAACCCACTAATTGGTATCATATATTAAAAAGATTAGTTTTAGGTAGGGACTAGAGCTCTGACTGACTGTGAGTCTATGTAAAGTAACTAATTTCATGTTCTTAAGACCTCAAACGAATAGAAACAAACATGTATTTTTGAAAGAACATATTTCAGCACAGTACCTTTTAAGCCACAATTGCACCAGACAATGAATGCTATAGTTTAATTTGCCAGCTGTCAAGACGTTTGCTGTTGTTTCCAAACCCATTCAGCAGTTATTATTTATATGTCTTTGCTACTTGGACATTTCAGCTTCTTGTTAGGCTAAACCAAGAGCAGGCAGATACAGTGTGGTGTGAAATAAATTAAGTTTGATGTTTGAAACACCTGCACCTTTGCTGTATCAGACCTTGGTTGGCCTTGCTCTGGAAAAATCATCCTGCATACATAGACCAAAAACTATTTTTTATTTGCCTTATCTTCCTTTTCTGCCTGCATGGTTTATAACTTTTCTCCTTCTATCCTCCTCATTATCTTTAAATTCAATCCTTTTCTCTGTCATTTCACCTTGACACTTTTCTTACATCTGTCTATATGTGCACATGCTCAACAAGTGCTATATCTGTTGCTGTGGCACCTTCTGTTTGACCCTAGGGTATAGCTTAGGAGATATGTACCAGTAAACTTACTTGGGGAGTAGAGTGATTGCCTATTGACTTAGCAGTCAAGTCTTAGGAAAACTCATGATTAAAACAAATGTGATACATGAAGGGACACCTTGGTGAAGTTCAATTCTTTGTCAATGCATTTGTGTACCCTGACCTCCGCCTTTGTTGCTCTATTGTATTGTTACCTAACTCCTTTGTCACTGGAGTGAAATTTATTTCTATTATTCTGTAAAGTGAAGGTTTTTAATCAGGACTGTGCCCATAGTGGAGACGAAAATAATCTTCTCGATCAATAAGTGCAGCATAAATAAAAAACACCTCTGTATGTCTCCCACATTCAGTACATATGCAGCATGGAGAAGTTGATGAGACTGGCTGCCTACAGTAACAACTTTTCAAATATCAAGATGATGGTTTGGGTTAAAGTAAACACTTCCTACTAATATTACAAGACCCAAGGTTTCTGCTGTTGAACAGTCAAGGTTAAAACACACATTTCACACTGGACTCCTGTGAAAAGGTCCCGGGTTTTGTGACCTAACAATTCACCTGGCCTTCTGCCTAAGCCGACTTTCTGGCAGTGCTACATCAACAACCTTTCTCCTTTGTGCATGTCAGATAGACTTTAAGAGAAAACTAGAAAGTGTGTTTTCATGTCTTCAGTATGTTCTAACATTACTGGACATTTCTAAGTTGTCCTCCAGTTATACAGGCAGTGTAAATACTAAGGAATTTAACAATATCTTTGCTGAAATTAGAAATCACTTAATTGGAGTCTAATTGTTTATAGTGAGTGAGTTCAGTGACAACACGAGCAGCTCATGATACTTCATACTTCCACTATACAGATTATTCCTCCACACTGCTACAGGACTGTGCATCATGCCTGTTCAGAGAGAGAAAAAAATACATACATACACATGCCCTCACATACACATGCACACAGACCTTTGCCACCCTGTCCAATCATCCTTTTCAGACCATAGCAAACAAGATATGTGAGGGCAGGCTCTGACCTGCTCTGTGTTAATCCACTCAAAGCATGCGTGCACACACACACACACACACACACACACACACACACACACAAAAGACACACTATCCTTTTCATTCAGACCACATTCATCCAGTCTGATGCAGTCGACTCTGTGTGTTTGCAGACAAAGAAGGTGAAGACACACACAAGCCAATAAATGCCTTTGCTATATTTGTAAAGTCACCAGGCTCCCTCGCTGCCTCGCTCATCAACACTGAGACCAAGCTTGCAGGTTGCCTTTAAAGCAGGTGTTTGTGTGTAGGTGAGTAAGAGAAAGCAAGATGGATAGATAGATAAGGAGAGAGAGAGAGAGAGAGAGACAGAGAGAGAAAGAGAGAGAGGATGTTTAAAATGAAAGTTTCCAAGTCATACTAATTGATTATGAAAAACTACAAGGACCTAAGTGCCTCCACCATTAGGAAAATAGCCACTTTCTAATGACAACAGCTGCTTGAGAGAGCCTTTTAAACGTGTGTGTGTGTGTGCGCACTGTTGAGTTATTGTACCACCTTGTCATCCTAATAACTTCTTGGGTAATTTTCTGTACAATATTTGGTAAATTATGGATGAAGTGTTGATAATTGCTAGTTGGTAAAATCAAAGACTATGTGTGTTTTTCCGTTTCTATAATAATGATCTTTTCTCTTCATTCTGTATTATTATAGAGCACAGATGTCCCTGTTATACCAATAGAAACAATTCTAATATTATTTCCCTTAGAGCAGATTTAGCCATGCTTCACGTCCATTAGTCCTTTTCCCCCCCCATTGTAACTGGCTTGATTTCTTTTCAAAATCATAATTTTGCATTTACTCTATCAGGCACAAACAAAATTCATATGATGTGGTCCCATTAACTGCCAATGCAGTATGTGAAGGTATATGAATAGGAAAATGCTGTATGTAATGCGATGTAAATTGCTGTTAATTTACAATACATTTGATTCCTGCTCTATTATGTCAAGTATGTGTCATGCCTCCCACTTCCCTGCTCCCAGACCAGACACAACAAATAGATCATCTGACAAAAACTGCAATAACACAAAACCTCTTTGGCCATGGAAATTGTCACAGCTAGCACAATCTGTACCTGTAGCTAGTGAGCTTTAGTGGCTTTTTTTTTGTTTTATACTAGATCTATGTTTGACAGCAAGGGACAAATGGCTGCTCTCTGTGTGATGTATTGAATTCTGAACCAGACCAATTGACAGTTGCATCCTTCAAAAGCTATCAGGCTGGTGGCTAATCTAAGCTCCTTTCTCTGCTGTCCATGGATGGACTACTGAATTGGCCCCACTGTGCACAGGCCCAGCGGCCCGAGAGGTCAGAAGCTTTGTATGAATTGAGTGTTACTGCAGGAAAACCACAGAGCTCTGTTAAAAGATGCAAAAAGACCACAAAGAGATGCATAATATGTCACCCCAAAGAGATGAAACCGACCACGGAGACACTAAATGACCAGAATTAGACTCAAAATAACCACAGACATGAAAAAGGATTATCAAAAAGAGACAAAGAGGAAACACACAATAACTGCTATTTGTAGTTGTTTTGTGTCTCCTTCAGTCTGAGGGTCCTTGCGGGAGGTGTGGAGGGGTTCCCTTGCCTGTGTCCAGAGGTGTATTCTCTCATAATCCATCCACGACTAACTCCAGCACTAAACAGATGTCTTTTTAGATGAGGGCCATACTGCGAGCAACTCCTGGAAACCTACTTAAAGCCTTCCTGAACAGATCCTAATCTAATCTTGATGAAGCTGTTGGATTTGGTTTATGGAGGGTGGTGGAGGAGGATCTGGACTCTGGGCGTGATTTAATCTCATTTGATTGACAATAGCCTGGTCAAATTTAGCTCCAACTACAATGTTATTACACCTGCAGTTGCTTGTATAACTTTATAGATTTGAAGTCAGAGCTTTCAAATAGAGAACAAAATATTTCTACAGAAGGTCAACTGGGAATCTCTGGCAGCAGGAGGTATAATAGTCTTAGACAAGACACCTCTGCTGTTGTGGCTCTGGATCATGGTGTGGTTCAAACTAGACTTTGTTTTATTGTGCACACAGTGGGAGAAATATCAAGATGTGAGCAGGTATCAATAGCTGACATCTCATATTACATGCGCAGAAGTTCATGACCTTAGTGCGGGATCGGGATGTAAATCTATACATAGAGGCAAACGGATGGTCTCTCAGGGACAGAGATCTAAAGATGGCGAATGTCTGATTAGCACCAATTAAGGTAGATGTAATGGGATGTACCATATCTGTTTAGTACATCAAGGCATATTGTTCACTAAGCCTATGTATGATGGAGAAACTTGTGCGATCTTAGGAAGATTAGATGCAGTCTGTACATTTTATTTCCCACTTAAAAAAAAAAACCCTGCTATAGCTTGATAACGAGATCAGCAACTTGTCTTAAACAGCTTGAATAACATCCGTACACATTTACTGTTGTCACGGATGCTTCAAACTGCGTGTGAAGATGGCAACAAGAGATCTTTTTGTGCCAAACGGACGGAGCCACAAATACCAGGTGGAGTGGTTTGATTTGAACTCCAGGTACCCATACTGAAAATAAATGTGACAATTTAACAAATATACTCTGCTGAAATTCATAGAACTGCGCTGCACAGACATTTCACAAAGATTGCCTGTTCTTACATCTTTGAGTAATGCCTTGCTCCTGTGATTACTCACATTTCCAAGAGCAGGAGCTGTCTTTAAGTGGGTTGATTATAACATGTTACACCAAGTGTTCCTCTGGACACAATTTGAGGCTTTTAGCAAAATGCTAGACAAATGTAGACATTGCAGAAATGTCAGATCTGTGTTTATGTAATTGACATGCAGTTTTCTTTGTGTGAGGCCGCGAACATATAAGCAGCAAGTGTTTGCATGTGTTTGCCTGCAAGCCAGTGGGTCTGTGTTTAGTGTCAGCCTGTACTTTATCGTGTCTCTCTCTATATATATGCATTCTTACATATATTCTTTATTGAGAACAAGTCGTTCCATAGCATCTCTTTTATTCTCTTTGTATTTTATTTTCATCTAAAATTAGATATATTTTTTATACTACATACTTTACAAACTCTACTAACAGTAGTTATCACTATTTTGGGCACCAGTAGATTAGTTGGTCAATTAACCCCAGGTTCGATTCCTGGTTCCTCCTGGCCACATATCCAGGTGTCCTTAAAGATCAGTAAAGTAGTTTAAAGTAGAAATGTAACTAATTTAAAGTCTTTTATTTTTATTTAATTAACAGATAAATAGGAACAGCACTAATTAAAGCTAACAGTCAGTTTTAGCACATTAACATACTAACCATGACATTGCTAACATATGGTCGTTAAGCACCTCTCTTGCATTATTCTGTGTTAATTGCTGGACTTGGTATTTATAGCACTTTGGTAATTATTACTAAATACTAGTCATGTGTTGCTGCAAGAAGAAAAGTCAGGGAATCAACAAAGTCAACAAGTTTTATCATTTGAAGACTAGGAATGTTTGCACAAATTTTCACATCCGACCATCTAATAGTAGATATTGCAACCTGGATCAACAGACTGATGGACACACCCAACTGTGCCCGCGCTGCTCTTAAAAATATAAGAGTACAGATTATGATGTTTCAGAAGCAAAGTTGTGAATCCTCATTATGTTTCAACTTGTAACAGTGGTGCATTGTTTTGAAAGTCTAAACCCATGCAAGCCACAACTGGTTTGAAGTTCAGCCCAACATAATTTCACATAATTTCCACATCTGGTGCCACTACCACCTCACAGCTTGAAGGTCACAGGTTCAAACCTGCTGACTGGAGAGATTTGCATGTTCCAGATTTACTCCACTGTAGACTACCTGAATAGGTGTGAAGAAGAGTGTGAAAGGTTCTTTGTCTCTGTGGGTCATCCTTGTATTTGACTATGAGTCATATATATGACAATGAGTCAGTCAATCAGTCATGAGAAGCTACTCCCTGCATCAGTTAGGGTTAAATAACTTGTTGCCAGCTGAAAAGTAATCATCCATGCAGTAATTATCTAATGGAAGACTCTTACCTATTTGCTCGGTTAAATCCAGGTGGTGACTTTGTTTTTTGGACAGGCAGTGTATAATGTGGAGCTCTGACAAACACTAGTGCAAGAACCTTTACTGGCTTGATGTACATGAAGAGAGATTCATGTTGCTTTACATTATGTGTGCACACATGAGGCCAGTCACACACCTAGTGGTTTAGAAAATGACTCAGTGCGACCTTAGTCTCGACTGACAGTGTGTAGGTGCTGCATGCCCTATAAACTGCACAATAGGTCCAGCAACTGGCAGGTAAACAGACACACAGAGAAAGGTCATCCTATACAGCTTCTAACAAGATTAAAAATGATTCATGAGACCTCACCGATGCTTTTCACCCTCCTACGGAGAATATGTCCTTACTTCCCCAGCGGAGGAAGAAATATATATTTTTAAACTTTTCTAACACCGAACTATTACAAAGGTGAAGCAGTGGCCTGACTGCCTGACAAGTTGATCTTGAGAAGGACCTCATAGTATAGTGTATTCACCATGTGTAGCAGTTCTAAAATAGACAGAAACATCTTCCCCCACTGCACTCAACTGCCGTCAAACCTCATAGTTGAGATGAGGCAGGTATGTGCTTGTCGGTTGGTTTTCAGTGTCTGTGAAAATATTGTCCTTCCTCCTGCATGTGTGCATAAACTGCATTTGCATCTGTATGTATGAGTCCCAGGACTGTGGGCCATTTTATTATCTAAATGGGCCCAGGCAGCACTGGGCTGGAACCAATCACACCAACCTGCTATGATAGCAATCCTGGGGGACGGCATCAACTGAATTCCTTCAGTTTTCCATCTCAAATCTCGTTCTGCTTTACTTTGTATATCCATGACTCAGCCAAATATAACCCTTTAAGATAACAGCAGTCATCAAATTGTCAAACAAAACAACACCACAGGGATACACATGGCTGTGGAATACAGAGTAATCACAACTACATTTCATCACATTATTCAATCCAAGCATTTCACTTAAAATCATGTGTGGTGGTGAAAAAATAGCACATGGCCAAAATATTTAGGATTGTGTGGCAAAACATTTTGTGTCAGTCCATTAATTTCTGTAGATGTTTAGCTTTTTCACAAAATCCATACACAGCCATCACCAGAGTACTCATTCTCTTGGGATCATCAATGTTTGTACCAGATTTTATGGCCCTGCACCAATAGTTAGCGAGTTAGTCAAATATTTCACTCTGGAACAAAGTCATAAAGCTGTGGTGCTAGTTTGGCTTAATAAAATTCAGTTTCAGCCCTTCTTCAAAGCCCAAAAAACAAAATTATCCCACTCAAAATCTGTGCACAGCCTTTGTTTATTACTAATTATTTATAATTAAAAAAAGGAGTGCGAATATGAAATACAGCAGCCTTATTACTCATTCTAATTTTAATGTGGTTGGAAGGCACCAGAAGTATGAAAGCTAATTTCTAATCTCAGTAAACACCTGCAAAGCTGCTACTTAGCTTCAAGGGAGTTCCACATTATTCCATATTAGTAGTGTTGTCGTGACCGTGGTTTTGTCTCCAGATATGATAAGCTGAATCACTGAAGGAAGCGATTCATGAATCGTAATTTGTTTGCTTTACTTCCCTGCATCGATTGAGCATGGAAACTGCACCAGGCAGTCGTGCTGCTAAATGTTTCATGCAGCATGAATTGAGAATGTGAGGATCCCCAAGGAAATAGAAAAAGAAGGCAGGTGGGTAGTGGGACAAAAACACAACTGAACACTAGTGGGCATATAAGGACACTGAAGGCAGGATATTCACACACACACACACACACACACACATATAAATACAGTACTTAGTGGAAGTCCACTCATGCATATTAGTAAAGCTGATGATCTTAAAGTGTAATCCGTCCCAAACAGCAGCTTTGCTCATGTCTTCAAACCATTTAAAAAGCATGTGGCTTTCTCAAATTTATGCTGGGATCAGAATCCATTTATCTGTGTTTTGAAGCTCCTTAATTCAAATCAATAAGAAGAAAGAAAAAAGCTCGCTACTCAAGACGAAAAAAATAAAAAAAAGAGATAAAACATAGCAGTGGGAGTACTGCAAACAAGGAATACAAGTGACTGGATCAAACCTCATTCACAAATTCATCCTCTGGCACATTTATCTAAGAACATTTTTGTAAATATCAAAGGCTTTTTTTTTTGTTTGTTTGTTTAATTCAATTAGTGGTAAAAGACGTCTTCCTTTTTACTCATTCAATTCATCATGTTCTGTTTTCCTCGCACCTTTTAAAAGCTTTTTAACAGCAGCGACCTCACAGTGTAAAAAGTATGTGAACCCTTCATCAGCTGTTACCATAAGTGAAGAAGATTAGTTGGACAAATGGTTGTTCTTAGTAAAGACATCAAAATAATGACATTTTATTTTGCATTATTATTTTAGGTAATTTATATTAGTTTATACTAGATCAGATCACATTTTATGACAAATTAATGCAGAAAACCATCAAATTCCAAAGGTTCACATACTGTTTCTTGCCACTGTAAATATCACTCATTATGTTTTAATTGGCAACTTAGGAATAACAGCTTTCAAAAAAACACACGATGCCAGCCAAAGTAGTAAAAATGATGACCAAGCCTGAAGTGGTCTTTTCATGTCACCTCAGGTTGGGCATCATCCTCACACCCCTCCTCGTTTATAGACGATTTAACTACCACTGGGCCAAGGAGAGACAATATACTTGATCTAAATGAATGCTGAGCAAGAGGGAGGATTGAGCTCTCCAGGAAAGTGTGTTTTCTTTGAATTCAGTCAGGGAAATGAGTTTTGGCTGTAATGGCTTCATTAAGGGTTTTGCCAGCAGCCTGCAAGCTGGCATGGCTGCTGAAATTGTCCTTCTTTCAGCGAATTCCAGATAGTTGCTTTTCATCAGGAAAAAAAGGGGCGAGCACACTTAGGAAGTTTGAGAGTACAGCCAGGTGGAGTGAACTGGTCTATGGAAGTGCGGAGGCGAATGCACAAAAGGCATGGCAGGAAATTAGCAGCATAATTGAACTAAAGTGGGCTAGCAGATGAAAAAGTTGTTTAGAAACGATATGCACTTCTGAAACTTGGGTGGGTGGAAAATTGAGGATAAAACAACAACTTTAAGGCCGAGGCAAGAGTGTTTAAATGGACAAATTGGTCCATACTAATGCAATTGCTGCATTTGCAAGGGTGAGTTTACCTTTGGTGAACTTTGATGTGTAGTTGTCTTAACAGTGGGTTAAATAAGTTGCCGTGTTACATTTCAGCATTTTCTTATTGAAGTTGTCATTACTTTGGCTTGTTTTTGGCCCTGGAAGGACATATGTTGTTATTTTACTTTGTAAGACAGTTGCATATACAAAACGCACACACAGTCGCGCACAAACTGCCTGAACTTTGCCTTACACAGAAGTTTGATTCGCTGTGTACTCCCAGGCATCTCTGCAAAGGGCAGGCAGAGTGAACATAGTGACATTTCAGGGAGCCTTGCAGTCATTCATTCATCCCCATCTTTCTCCCTCAGACTCCCTCTGTAAACCAATACTGATCCCAAGCAGCAGAGTGGCTGACTGAGTGCCTGTCTGGTAGACATGCTGACTGTTCCCAGTGGTGGATTAATGCGGTTACTATTGAATCCCTGGGTTAGGAATCGATCTGCCTGTTCGTTGCATGAATGCGTAAGGGGATGTGTGGGAGAGTTTCTGTGTGTGGGTGTGTTTACGTCTGCATGTATGTGTTGTATTTACTGTGCCCTGTGCTGCATTTGTCAGTACAGTATGTGCACGTGTGTATTTCTGGAATTGGCCGTGACCTTTAAACCGGGCTTGTTTGCACAGCATTGATGCGTTAGAAGTACAGTGCTTCGGCCTGTTTCTATTTTGAAATGCACTTGTGTTGCTCTTTGTTTTTTCATCTGAGTGTATGTGTGTGTGTGTGTGGTTCAAATCTTCCCTTTTGATTCTTGTTAATTGTATCTGTGGGGCATGTCTTTTGCTGATCACCTGTCTCCATTTGTACGATGGATGGAGGACTGATTCTATGATAGGTTTCTTCATTGCCCGATAGAGCTCTATTAAATCTCATCTAATTTCATTTTCCTTGGTGATTTGGCCACATGTCTCCAACACACGGGTCTCAATGAGCTCTGGATTGAATTGGATGAAGGCATATCAGTTTCTGAAGAGATCTGACTTACCTTTAGTTCCATGGCAGTGTGTGTGTGTGCGGGGGGGCCAAAATACTGTGCTACACTAATCCTGCTACAAACACATAAACACTCTAAAAAGGAAAGAAACCACAAGAAGCGTTAACATCCAACTAGTGGTAATATAGCTGAGCCAGCGTTTTCTTAAAAAATCCATGCATTATGTTTTCCTCTGTACTAACTTTTTTCTCTTTCCATACCAGCTGCTGTACTTGCACAGTCATCTGAAAGTGACTTTATTAAGATTTCATGTTTTGTCTTATCAGGTGTCCGGGGAAAATGGATAAGTCAGTGGTTACATTTAAAATTTAGATTCCAGATGAAATCAGCCTTAATCCAGTGGGCCATTTGAAAAATTAAACACCTAGTCGCTGCAGCATTTCTTTTCATTTTTTGTTAAAGGAAGGGGTTATTATTATTATTTTATTTCAGTGCTTTTTATTTCAGTGCTTTGCCACTGTGGCTCTTAAGACCTGTTTCCTATTAAAGCCCATTTTGAGTAATTAGCGATTACTGAGGAAAATACCTGAACTTCGTTTAGCATCAACTATCATTAATAATTGTGCAGCCTCGTCTACTAAATATTATGTTTCGCACTGTAAGAAACATAAGTGTAATTGAACACACAGGGTCTATTAACCTTCTTTCTTTTCTTAATTTTACCCAAAGCACTTTTCTTGCCTAATCCTACTGTAACTACACACAGGGCTGATGCGTGGTATGACAGTCCTGTGCAATATACACATACACACACAGCGATCACACTCGACAATTTTGGTAAAGATTTCCAGCCTTCCCCTCTGCCTCCCACTGACTACTTATCACCTCTGGTCTGTAAATAAGTAGCTTCTGGTTGCTACCTTCCAGCCTGCTCCCTCAGTGTCACCATAGGGGGGGTCCCTTTGAGTAAGACCATGCAGTAACATGCAGCCGCTGGTGATGGATTGTCCTATTACTCTGTGACTTCCCTGCTGTTTGCCTGTGGGCCACCATGCTGTGTTAGAGGGGACTGTGGAGTGTTTGTGTGTATGTGTGTGCCAAAAAATAAATAAATAAAAAAGTGACAATTA